>NC_060166.1:1868335-1880810 GCF_021292245.1 Micropterus dolomieu | reverse complement strand
GTTACCTGATTACGTTTGCCTCTATTTGAGTAGTTATGTTAACTGTTGTTGCTATCTGTTGTTGATATTAGTGCTGAAAAGAAAGTTACTTGTGCAGTGTTTTTATTTTCAGCAAGACACTCCTTCATCTAATGTAATCCAAGCTTTCCTCATGTAACCTGAGCTCCCCCAAGTGGACAAAATAAGTATTACATGCCCTCGTTGGAAATGCCGTTAAATGTATAAATATCCTGACCAATAATGTGACAATTGTTTCCTGTTACCAAATGCCTAGAACAGTACAACCGTTCAACCACTGAGGTTCGATTGTGGAAAATATTTGATTATAAGACGTGCAAATAGATTTCTTTTTAGACATGAAGTTTAGAAAGGCAGTCCCTCGGGAAACCTGAGACGCCCCCTGGGGAACCACGCCCCAGGCAACAAAACAGCAACACGCGACCTCGCGGCGCTCTTCTCTTCGCTGTTGGCTCTCTTCCGCTCTGTTCGGCCCTCTGGACGCTTCGGCACGCACGTAGCGTGCCTCGCCAGGCAACGCCCAGACTCGGCCAGCGAGACTGGCCTTTTGTTCGCCTGAAGCTACACACCTGAAGTGCCGCGACATCGATCTGCCTTCAGTTTGTTTTATTTTCTTTATTTCTTTTGTTTGTTAAAGTTATCAGTCCGTTAAGTTACACTGGACTAATTCAGGAACGACCAAGTTCCATTTTAAGCCTTTTTCGTGGAGCCAACTTCACCGAGGTCAGACCAAGCCACGTGGTCTCACCAGCTACAACGAAGGAAACCTGAAAACAGCCGAATTGCCAGACGGAGGAGGCGTTTTCAATCAGACACGGAGAACCCTGGAGAATCCCTAGCAAAAAGCCAGGATCGGGCAGCTAGCGTGGGACCCGTGCAACAGGCCAAAGCAGGCTGTCGACAAGCAGTAAGACTTAACACACGTTCTGTGATCAGATGTCCATTTTAACTCCTAAAATCATAGCATTAGTTTACTTTCATTAGCTCTTCTATGCTGTATGAGTCAAATGCTTCCCACAATCGAACCTCCAGGCTCATTGTTCAGCAAATGTTTATGTTCCCTGTATCCAACCATCTTTTTATCACCTTAGTTAGAGAATAAATTCACTGTAATATAATCAAGAGCTGTGTGTGTTGCCTATTTCTAGTTCCTGCCAAGAGAATTGACCCTTAGATATGAGACTGACTGACTGATTTAAGATAATTGAGCGATTATTAACTAACTGATCACTAGTAATAATTGTATAATTATTCAAAACTACCTAGAGGTCCGGAGATTCTAGGATTATAACAACTCCGGTGGTGCCCTGAAACGAGGAAAATTTAGATTTTATTAATCTTCAATTATGAATTCATAATTGGGTATCAATTCTCATAAATATATTGAAATGCATAACTAAAAATATTTAGGTCTGCTACACTATGGAGGAGCAAATTAGACTATGGCGGGCCGCCATGGTCTCGTTAATCAATGGGAAACACTGTTATATTATTTACAACCATAAGCAAGCACTTGCTTGACAATGGCAATGAAAACTAACTTTTAACAGGCAAAAACCTCAAGCAGAATCTAGACTCAGGGTGGGCGGCCTTCTGCCTCAAGTACCCCAAGAAGAAACAAAATTCATTTTCAGTCATATTTTGCTGTAATGCTGATTTGTATCTACTTCTGCTGGCAGAGTTGGCAGGCTTCAGTGGGACTGAGGCAGTGGTAAAGAGGTGTTATTAGAGACAATGACAGAGAGCATCGGCACCATGCATGATCTCTCTAGAGGTTTCTATCTAAATCAATGATACATATTCCCACTCGTGTCTTCACGACTCACTGCCAGTTTGTGCTGTTGATTTGCTTACCAGGACATTTTGGTTGGTTTTATAATATTTTCTAGGGATTTCCATGATTGGAAAGGCATATCACATAATCCCGGGTTTGCCAGGAAGTATAGGAGACCATAAAACCATCTACAAACACATACAAGAAGAATACTGTTAGGGAGATGTGTAGTGCAGAGATTCTTACCGCTCCAGTCATTCATGAGTACCATGCCAAAGATGTGTTCGTGGGCTTTCTTCATGGGAATGGGCTCCCCCAGCTGATTCCCCCCCCCAACAAAGAAGGCCTTATCAAAGTAAAGAAGACATATCACAGCAATGAAACACTGATGTCTGCTATTGTGCAATATTGAATATCACAAAGACCAATAAAAAGTAACAGAGAAGGGTAACACAGGTCTTTCTCTTAGGCAACTCAGATGTTGAAATGAACTTATTTCTATCTATTCAAACATTAGAGAAACATGATTAGATTAAGTAAACACTGTAATCACCATCTCCAGCTCAATGTCCAACTGCTTAGACGGGCCAAACACAGGAGGTTTTGCTAAAAGAAATGAAAAGGCAAATGTGGTTATCATCAGCTTTAATAGGCTCAACTTAATATTGTTGAAAAACTGTTCACATTGTAACATCAATGGGATTTGCTTCACATTTTGGGGCAAAACACTTAAAGCTGAATTCACTGATTTCTTTGGCAGCTTTAGGGAAGTAGAACAAGCAGTAAACACAACAATGTCATGCAGTATTATAACCAGGGCCAGGTAAACCTGCTTGAGGGCCATGCTGGAAATTTGCTGCTGGAAAACTACCTTACTCCAGTTTTTTTTTTGTGGTAATATGAGCAAACACAAGTGAATGTGGGAATATACAACATATAGACACACAACTAAAATAATGATTTGAAACTTACAACAAAAGGGGGAAAAAACACAAATGTCTTGAAACTCAATTTTGAAAGGGAACCTCTTTAAGATAGGGATTCTGTGTTTTTATGGTAGACATGTTAGGAAACAGTTGCCCATTTAAGCCCTGGATCTACTTGCTTTTAACTAAGCGTTCGCATATGCGTAGTTGCCACGCGTATCCTGAGTTCCTTTGGAGCATAGGTTGTGCACATCTCCAGGAATTAACGCTACGCATCCGCGAGATGCGGTTTAGCACATGGGGGCAGTATGTCGATCTGACCGGCAGGTCAGCAGCAATCTCCTGTTCAACACCAGCCCAGGTGGTGGCGGTATGCAGTTGGTTTGCCAATCACCATTAAACCCAAAAGTAAAAGAAGGTCAGCAGCAGACTTAAAAAAAGGAGATTTATGGCCGGATGATTACAGTAAAACTCCTGGAGCTAGTCTGCAATTATCAAGATCGTTATGACGTCTCATTAAAATCACAACCTGCTCGTGTGTCGCTATGTTTGGTTTGTTTGCGATGTGCAAATTGAGGTGGTCAAAGAAGATAATCCGGTGTCTGCGAGGGATGAACCGGTCCTGGCCTGCCCCGTAGTACTCCAAAAGTCACTTTTCTTTTAGCTCCGTTTGGTGTCCACCATACCTACCAACATTAAGGTTTGAAAATACAGTTTTTTTATGGCAGTGGTTCAGTCCAACTTAAATTTGCAGGTGTATTTAGATGTTTTAGGTGGCCTGTGCAGCCCTTTGGAGTGGGTTGTGTGTTGCAGTAACAGGTGGATTAAAATTGTAGTGTGTGGACTGTGTTTCTAAAGAAGAGGATTAGGGAAAAATGTTGATGATGAAATAGGATGAATCGCCTCCCAAATAAAAAGAAGACGCTGTGCGCATTTACACACAAAGTACAGCAGCATAATGTGTTGTAACGCACGTTACAGAGATTGTAACGGGTATAATATTACCGATTTTTTATAAAGTATTGCGTTATATTACTGCGTTACAGCAAAAAGCAATCCATTACTGTAATTGCGTTACTTCTGTAACGCAATTACAGTTAATGGGAAAAAAATTGCTTTGATGCCAAACTTCTTTGCTACCCCTGCTGTACGTTATCGAAGTGATGAGCGTCTACACTGCGAGAATTCTACAAAGAAGAAGAAGAACGTAGTGACGAAATTTGCTCTGTAGCGCTGTTTGTCCATTTTGGGCTACTGTAGAAACAGAAACATGGCGGTGCAACATGGCGATGTCCATGTAAGGGGGTGCCCGCGGTTCTGTAGATATAAATGTCTCATTCTAATGTAATAAAAACATAATTTTTTATTATGTAAGGTCTTTATACACCACTGAAAACATAGTAATGGATCTTATATTGCATTTCTGTCAATACATCCTCTGAAATATTACACACTGAACATTTAAAGTCAGATTTCTGACTTTAGAGTTTTCGTGTAATGTGTCCATGGAGTGGCAGCAAAGTTCAATGCTTCGCCATGAAACAGAAGTTGTAAGTGTTGCGTACATGCTTAAATCTCAACCAGTTTTCACATACACAAATCACACGTTCATCCCAAGATGCACAAAAAAGCTTCCATCAGCCATTACCTAAACCCAAGAGGTTGTCAGCCAATTTGAAATTATTGCCGTGCAGTCTAAAAGCATTGACGATGAAAAGTTGTGCTATCTGTGAGTTTTTGTCAGTGGGCATGTCCGTGACGTGGCGTCAAAAATCCATGATTTGCCATAAAATAAGAAGGCATTATAACTCCAGTGTACATGCTCAAATCTGTGCCAAACTTTATACATTTGTCTGAACATATACCAACATGCACTCAGTGTCATAGCACTACCTACTGGAAACAGGAAGTAAGCCCTGTGTGGCCTTATTTCATTTCATTTTCACAGTGTGGTCCACACTTGATGTACTGCTACACAAAGTATAATTACCGGGTGTTCACTAGCGCCACACGGAGGACAAAGGAAGTGATGTTTAACTCTAAAACATGTGACAATTCAGAGCTGCGTCTCAGATTTCTCAGAATTTTAAAGTCAGAACTCAAATGCATTTTTCATATGTGCCCTAAATCCTCTTCCGTATGTTTCATAGACAGTAGGTAGCTGGTTTTTGCCTTAAAGCTCTAAAATCCACTGTACACTAGCTGCCCAGCACTAATCAGCAGAGTAATCTTTTCACAGTACACTCTCTTAGTAACTGTTGAAACGAAAGTCACATTTTAAAACCTTGCATCTGTAAAATCTCATGTACTTAGCAACTAAGAAACACTATAACTTGCTACAAGGATAAAGCATTTTCTATTATATATATTCATTGTTATTTTTTAAGCCCAATAGGTTGGAGATTGCTCTTAACCCATCACACCTGGCACATTGCATCCGTCTGCAACCATACAGTATATGAGTGTCATGTCCTGATCATCCATTTTAGATCAGTGTAGAGTTAGAAAGAAGCACACTTACCAGAACCCTGCAACCCACTCCTTATCTTTACTTGAGGCTCTAGAGGCACAAGACACCTAATTCTCCAACTCAACTGTCTGCAGTCAAGTTGCATTGTTTGTAATGTAGGCACCAGGTTTTGGCAGGGAAAAAAATGAAAAAATAACCATATCTCTGATTCTTGTTCTTGTTTTTGTTAGCGAGGATGTAATCAGCAGTCTTGAAGTTTGGAACAAACAATTCCTCCTACATGATGAGCAACATTTTAAATTTAAGTGGCAATAAATAAATGATTTGAATGATACAGCCCAACACTGGTGAATACAAGAGTCTTACTCTGGTCAGGTCTCATTTGGCCTGAAGGACGGCGGATGGGGGTCCCAGAAACAATCACCGATGATGCTCTACCATGGTATCCCACTGGAAGCCTCAACCTGCATAAAACAATGCAGAAGTTAGCACAACAGTGTCCACAGTGGGAAAATAAATTTCAGATTGTGCTGCAGTGCCTCGATCACTGTCAGTCTCCAAAGTGTGTATGCTGAATAGGAATGGTATTTCATTAAACAGTGATATTTTCTGCGGCAGTATTCATGTTAGACAAAAGAACATCCAGTTATTTTTAAAACTGTTCAGTTATCACATTATAATGACTATGACAAGACAAAAAAAAAGAAGCAACACGGAGGATGTAGTAGTACTGCCCAGGTGAACTCTCAGAAGTGAAGTGCAGAAATTCAACAGCAATGATTGCTCAGAGTCAAAGATGGAAACATCTAAAGACATGTAGACATTGCTGTCTTTCTCTTTTATGATTAATCAACTACATTGATCCCTCTGTATAGATGTTGGTAGAAATGTGAGCCTGACATTGTGAAACTGAATCCTCTAGTCGCTGAGCGAATAAGTGATAGAGGGATAGCGTGAACAAGGAATGCTTTCTCCTCCCACACACAGGGCTGTCATAGTTGAATCAGAAGTGTCAGGTCTTGCCTATAGCTCCGCTTTTATGGAAGATTTTATTGGACTTTAATATTTGTAACCCACAGAAAACAATACACAAATGTGTACTATGATGCGCAAATATTTCACTATCTACAAATATGTATTTTTACATTTGTGATGTGTAAAATCTACAAAAATACAGAGCGACTTCTACATCCAAAACAGTTTTAGCACATTTGCAGATTGCTTTCTGTCAATTTGTGGGTCATGGTACATTTGTAACTTCCATTTTACACATTTGTGGAATTTTGTCCCCTCTGTACCACAGAGATCTGTAAACAGAGAACTGTAAATGTGAGAGCAGTTTATTAGCTACACTAGCAGGTGGCGGTAGCGACATTGCCTCTCACGAGTTGTTAGAATATTCATTACAGTACCCAGTGTCATCTGTAGGAGACAACAACTTCTGCTTCTGCTGGACCACTGGACTAAATGTTTCTGGAGCCAGTAGAGAACTGCTGCTTATTTATACATACATTTATTACGGAGCAACATTTTCATTCATTTGGGGTCATGTTTGTGGTTGCCTGTTGTCGAATGTAAGCCCAATAGTTAATCTCTTTTAAATTTAGTTTTAACTCCTAAAGCCTAGTTCACACTCCATGATTTTAAGCTCGATTTGGCGATCGGTGAGCTTGGCAACCATCAGGCTGTGATCAGGGGTAAATCAGCAATCGATCGGCGGCCGGCAGCCTTTATGTGTATGTAATGACGCATCGAAACAGCTCCCGACACATTTCTGACACATCGCAGATGCGAGCCAGATATCTAGCATGCCATATATCTGGAGACATTTCTGTTACCATTTTTCATAATAGAATCTTTATTAATGTTGTTAATGTTAATGTCTGCTATGTAGCAGAAGGGAGTTACAGAACTCATTGATTGATACACAAACTGATTTCATTCTACAACTTGTTGTATTGTGACAATAAAATCTACCTACCCACCTATCCCCATCCAGCCAATGAGAGCAGGCAGCTGGCAGAGCAGGCAGCTACTTTTTCACCACAAAACACTTTTTACTCACCTCCAGCTCTCTCTGTAGCTCAGACAATCACTAGCTTAAAGGGAACCTATTATGCTTTTTCAGATTTTCTGGCATATCTATAATGTTACAATGTCAGATGTTCATGTTAAACATGACCAAAGTTTCAAACAGCTGATCCAGAATGCTGCAGCACGTGTTCTGACAGGAACCAGGAAAAGAGATCATATTTCTCCTGTTTTAGCTTCTTTGCATTGGCTTCCAGTAAAATCCAGAATAGAATTTAAAATCCTTCCTCTTACCTACAAAGCTCTTAAAGGTCAGGCCCCATCTTATCTTAAAGAGCTCATAGTATCTTACTACCCCACCAGAGCACTGCGCTCCCAGAATGCAGGGTTACTTGTGGTTCCTAGAGTCTCCAAAAGCAGACTAGGAGCCAGAGCGTTCAGCTATCAAGCTCCTCTCCTGTGGAACCAGGGTCCAGTTTGGGTTCAGGAGGCAGACACCATCTCCACATTTAAGAGTAGGCTTAAGACTTTCCTCTTTGATAAAGCTTATAGTTAGGGCTGGCTCAGGTGAGTCCTGAACCATCCCTTAGTTATGCTGCTATAGGCCTAGACTGCCGGGGGATTTCCTATGATGCACTGAGCTCCTCTCTCCTCTACTTTCTCTCCCTCTGTATGCAACCTCATCCCATTATTGCATGTTACTAACTCAACTTGTCCCCTTTCCGGTAGTCTTGTGCTTTCTTGTCCCTCTCCTCTCTCCTCCTATCACTTGCTGCAGGTGTTTCTGGATTTGGAGCTCTGGAGTCTGGATCTGTGGTTGCAAGTCTCCTGCTGCCCCCGTGTTCCTGCTCGACACCCTCTGCTACAATTTCTGTTACTAGTCCTATTGTTATTATTGTAATTATAATCATTAACATTACGATTGTTATCATTAACACTACTAAAAAGCTGTACCATTATTTATTCAGTCTATAGCAACATCACCTTTAATGTCTGTACCTCTGTGTGGATATTGTGTAGGCTCTCTCCCTCCCCTCTCTCTCTCCTTCCATCACTCTCTCTCTCTCTCTCTCCTTCACCCCAACTGGTCGAGGCAGATGGCCGCCCACCCTGAGCCATGGTTCTGCTCGAGGTTTCTGCCTCTTAAAAGAAAGTTTTTCCTTGCCTCTGTCGCCTAGTGCTGCTCTTGGTGGGAATTGTTGGGCTTCTGTAAATAACATCATAGAGTACGGTCTAGACCTGCTCTTTTATGAAAAGCGCTGTGAGATAACTGTTGTTGTCATTTGGTGCTATATAAATAAAATTGAATTGAATTGAATTGAATTTAAAGTATTTAAAAGAAATCCTTGTGAGCCAAAACCTCAGACATCCCCCTGTTTTGAATTGTTTTTTCTACTAACAGCTCGGTATAATTGTCATCCCAAGCCAGATTTCCATATATGGTCATTTGCTCCAGGCACAGAATGGCAGTATGAAATTAATTGTTCTTTTGTAATGTATTTGTAGATTTGGCAATATTTTTGTTTTACATACATGCCAATAAAGCTGAATTGAATTGAATTGAATGATCACCACCCACAAAGGAACATGCAGCCCCATCCCTGCAGCAACCTGGTAAACACATAAGACAATGGCCAATCAGAAGACAGTGGGCTTTTGAGGGGGGTCTCAAGAGACAGTAAGCATCTACAGCTTGTTTCAGACAGATGCTGAAATGAGGACCTACATGAAGAGCCAGTATAAAACAGAAAATTCTTATTTTTGAACTTTGAATCATGCAAAGCTGCCATATAGGAGTCATAGAACTACAATATAGGACTGGAAATGTGGTATAATAGGTCTCCTTTAACCAGAGTGCAGAGTGTCAAAGGTAGACTGACATGCCCCAGCCACCTTAGCATTCCTCCCACAATAGCCCGAGAAGAAATGAAGGCTGTCTGTGCTGTGTGATGTTCCCAGGGCTCTGCTGCAGTGTTTAAACTCTGATGCTCTGTAACCAATTAGAGAAACCTTGTAGTGTCCCTCCACAAACTGTTCACTGTTTGCAGACAGCCTTGAACAGTTAGTTTCAAGCAATGTCTCAGTTGGTCTATATCAAGGCTTCTCCGTGAGCACTTCTGTTCATTCTATCTACAGTTGTAAGTGTCTCCTGCTGGCATGAATGAGTGTGTACCAGTTTGGCATCAGAGCATTCTCCTTCCCCCGGAACATGATGCCAACGTTGGTGGCATGATCTCTGGAGGAGTAGAAGTCGGTGTAGTCACCTGGGAAAATCAGAGAGGAGAGTTTATAAGAGGTGCAGGCTGAAATATTCACATCTATTGCCTAGCTGTTTTTAGTGAGGTCAACCAGCACAAACCTGACTGAATAAGCCAAATCCTAAGTATTATGTATTTCTATTACTTAGGATTTGGCTAGGTTGTTAAACAACTCCCCCCGGTGCTCAAATCCACAATGCATGCTATTCCCTGTTTCATTGTGTCTTCCATTAATCTAACATAAAAAAGTATGCATTATTAATAAGTTACACCTGCTAAAACGTACAATTGGTTTAACTGATAAAGACTGACAAAGAGATCATTTACACCATATGACCAAAGGTATATGGACACCACTGTCGACATACTTTTGTGTACTTTTGGTCTGGGTCTGTTTTTCCTGGTTTGGGCCTCTGTTCCAATGAAGGTAAATCTTAAAGTTACAGCATACGTTGATATTTTGGACAGTAGTGTTCTAAAAGTCCCCAAAGGACTAAACTGGGATTTTGAAAAAACAAGGGGGGAGCATGCCCTGTCCCAGGAGAAATTACACCCTTGGCAGCCGGTAACATTAACACACAGTGACATGTAATATGTCAAAAAAGGTGAGACATCTTTTGAAATGGAAAGCCCCATTGTTTCAAACAAATGCATTATTCAGTAAGTGCGATGGGACATTTGTTTTGGAGAGGATACCAAGCATGGGGTCACATCTCAGGGTGGACGCAACCCTATGGTCTGCAGACCATGGTGGAAAGGCCTTTAATTAAACAAACAGCTATCATAACAGGAGTTTTAACCCTCAGGAGGGGCTCACCGATGTCTGCAGGAAGGTGCATGGTGGCTGTACTCTGATGGACAAATGCTCTGCAGAGACAAGGACAGAAAGATGAAAAACCTCCGATGAATTAACCTGTCTCATACAAAGACCTAGAATCAGCCAGCAAATTGGATGTGCAATCTGAAGGCAGTGATGAAAAGTTGTGCTATCTGTGAGTTTTCTTTGAAGTGTGTGTCCGCAGCACCTTCAGTGTACATGCTCAGATCTGTACTAAAATTAACATGTTAAATAACAGTCCTGCCCTGAACTTATCTACAAGCCAAAATTCACTCAATGTCATAGCACCATCTACTGGCAACAGGAAGTACGCTATTTGTGACAAAAATCTTTTGATTTAACATTTAGCATTTCACAGCGCAGTCCACACTTAATGTTGTGGTACACAACATATATTTGCGAGTGTTCTCTAGCGCCACATAGGGGACACAGGAAGTGACGTTTAACTCCTCTGTGATGGTCCAAAAAAATTATTCAGAGACGCATCTCCCTACCTCTGGCCACTGCACAGACTAACCAGGTAAGTGACTAGTGAATTTTTTTTGTACTGTATTTTTATAACATGTTACGTTCTACAGGAAATATGTGATCAGTGAAATTGCAATTTCCATCAGGGGTGGATGACATTGATAAAAAGCAGTGAAATAAAGTGTTAGCAAATGCTAAGCCACAGACGGCAGAAAAGTTTTGCTGCAAAGCTCTTAAATGCTACAGACTTTTAAGCTTATGCAGAACTTCTGACAACTCCCAGTCAGTGAGGTCACAGAAGGTGGTTGGCTAATATAAATGACCTGCTGTGACTGATTGGGGGTGAGACCAGAACATGCACACACAAAGCAGTAGCCTGATGAACATTATGTAAGCCTGCGTTCCATGCAGACTTCTGCATCTGCAGACTGTACACAGACTGACCTGCTCCGAAGGCTGACATCATCTCTCAGTGTGCTCTCACTGGCTGACAGCAACACCTGCAAGGTTTGTCTGGCCTCCCTCCAGGCCTCATAACCAAGAGCCATGAAAGCATTCAGTGTGGGCTTGTAGGGAGACACAGATAACAATTAAATAATGATACATAAAGCAACCCTTCTTCATCAGCTGACATATTTTAGAATGCAAAATGACTGAAAGTATTTGGCTAGACCACAAACCATGACCTGATAATCTAGAATATTTTGCAATTTTTTGCAGTACAAAGGTTACTGTAAATGTGCATAGCAATGTAGTTGCTGTGATCAATCAAAGCATATTTTTGAACAATGCATACTATATATGTGTACTTGTGTATATGTGTAGTTTTTTCATTGCTCTACAGCTCAGATTTAGTAAGTCTGTCTGCACTCAAGTGTATTTGCAGCTGCAATTTGACCAAGTCGCTTGGTAGCATTAAAATTCTGCTCACACATTCATGCATTAGTGATAATAATCCAACATAATAATATATAATAAAAAAGCTAGAGTGGTCTTGAGACTACGTTTATGTTTGGTACCTTCAGTACATTATATTGATACATCTGTACTTCTATTTGAATAACATTTTTAAATGCAAGACTTTTTCTTGTAACTGAGAATTTTCAGTACAGGATCTGCCAGTGGCTTCTTCACTAGATTGTGAGTCCATTAGGTACTGGAACTGTTCTGTATGCCCCTGTCACATACCCCTTCACTCAACCCTTTCACCCAAGAGCCTCTGAACTTCTGTCACAAATATAGTTTAAGTGGCAGAAACATTAAGACTAGAAAAATGGGACTCCCTGGACATACCTTTGAACGGTCATTTTATCATGCTAGAATATGACAGGACCTGTAGCAGGGACGTGCACAGGGGGGTTGCTCTGGTTGCCCGGGCAACTGCCCGTTTGCCTTTCCTGACTCAAGTTGCCCTTCCGACTCGCCCTTCCGAGAAAAAAAAATAAAATAAAAAAATAATCGCGATCGCAAAGCCTCATTCACTTCCATTCGGGCACCGAAAGTGAAAGTCAGTAGGGGAAGGGCAAACTCTGTTTAAGTGGCTGCACTGCTGCAGCGCTGCCTGCACGTCAGTCGATTCTGTTCCCTACCGGAATTCCTGTTTCCTTCCTTTATGCAATCATACTACAACAAATCATGCGTAGTTTTGCCCAGTTACCATACGTGATACGTACCAACAGAAGTGAATACGAG
>NC_060166.1:1856858-1868235 GCF_021292245.1 Micropterus dolomieu | reverse complement strand
CGTGATACGTACCAACAGAAGTGAATACGAGCTAGAAGCGCAACTGAATGTACGGGAAGCCAAAAGGTTAAAAAAGGATTGTATTTTTTTCCGAAATCCAAGAGTTTTTTATTTAATATTTTATTAGAAGCGAGTTTTCCCCATCTGTCAATTCAATCTAGATTATTTATTTTCAAATAAAAAAAAAAAAGGAAAAAAAATAAAAATAATAATGATTAAAAAAAACAATAAACAATAATATAAGGAACTCTTTTTTCATGACTCGAGTCATGTTTTTCTGTTTTGTTATTAATAGTAGTTTAGGTTATTGAGTGCTGTATTTAAGTGTTTTTACTTTTTGTATATTTTTTAATAAAAAAATGTTTTTTTCTCAGTCCTTCATATAGCCCATGTTTTTTTTTTTTGTTTTTTTTTAGGGGGGGGGGGGGGGGGGGGGGGGGGGCTTTTTTCAGGTCAGAGCAACTGCCCTTCAAAATTCCTGTGCACGTCCCTGACCTGTAGTATGATAGTACTACTAGTTTGCTACTATGATATTACTGATTCATGTCAGACAGGTAAATGTTATTGTGCCTCTCCTCTGATTAGTGATTGTACTTACCTGGTCAAAGACATCCTGATGTCTGGACATCACAGGCCCTCGAAAGAGAGACTTTATCACACTGAGGTCCAGTATCTGGTCTCCGATGGCAACACCAATGCGATTTTGTTTGGGCTGGAGTGATAAAACACACTTTCACTCACTCTGACTTAACTACAGATGATGTGCAGTACAATTCCACTACCCTGCATCAATATAGTAGTTTTAAATGTTCTTTCAAGTTTTTTCTTTCAACATTTCATCCAGCAAGCCACAAGGTAACCTCAATCATTTGAACCAGATTATTTTGCATTTGCAGTTAAACAATTGTGTACTTAATACTTAGTACTTAGTACTTTAATATTATTTGGATAACTTTATGGCATTCTATTAACGCAGTTTGACTGGGTATAAGATTTGTACTGGCTGTAGTATATTAGGGTCTCATGATGACAGTGGAACTGCATGGGATCTTCAGTGCACTCATAAACTGCCTCACACATTTCAACACACTTAGCACAAATCCCTCAGTACACAGTTCAAAGTTGATTCTGTTCTGATTTTGTCTTTTTTTTTTTTGGATATTACAAACAGACCTTCCTGAATCTGTCTTGACAACATCCCACAATGTCAGTGAAAAGTGCTAGTTTATCTATTTGTAAACCTAGTAGAAAAAAGCAAACTGCACTTACATTATCTGGTGTGGAGAATATTCCATAAGGAAGGTTGTGGAAAGAGAAATCGGACGTTGCGTCTACTTTTATGAAAGACATCTTGTTTTTGGTAGTGGAATTCCACTCAACTTTACTGAGTTACTGAGAGACTGAGCAGCAACAGTAATAGCTTCCAGATGTTTAACTTTGTACAGGCCCGCCTCCCAATGCACGGCCAATCGCATGCTGCCTATAGTATCCACCCACCTCTGGAAGTTAATGCAAACCAGCCTGGTAAATGACTAAGCAAATTTGTAGTCCGGGTACTGATTAGCCCATCACTTTGGATAAGGGAGAGAAAAGGGAAGATCCTAAAATGCTAAATGTAACACCAGTTTAATGAGGGAAAGACACAATTCAAAACATTCAAAAAGGGAAGATGGAGTCCAGCAATAGTGTAGAAATAATAAAAAGGAAACAGAAAGGGGAGGAGGTATACTATGCTATAAAAGGTGCTCTTTTTGTTCAGCTTGAAGCGGCTGCGCCCTCAGTCAGTGACAAGTGCTGTAATGTATATCAAAATATCGGAAATGTGTTTAAAAATCATATCACTGTTATTGAATAAAAGTATCGGGGTATAAATTGATATTGAATTATTGTCCAGCCCTATAATCTTAGTAAAGGGGGCGGCTGTGGCTCAGGATATAGAGCAGGTTGCACGTTAATTGGAAGATAAGCGGTTCAATCCCTGGCTCCTCCAGGTTACATGTCGAAGTGTCCTTGGGCAAGATACTGAACTCTGAATGCGATGTAGTGTAAGTGCTTTGAGTGGTCGCAAAGACTAGCAAGGCGCTATACAAATACAGAGCATTTGCATTGCATTAAAGGTGTGTGCGAAACATCACCAAATATAAATGAGTATACAAATTTAAAGCCTTACAGAATTTCATGTAGCTTATATCACATTTACGGCCATGACTCTGGGTTTCTCTTGTGTTTTCTCTGCGTCCCATGAGTTTGTCTTGTAAAGTTCAGTTTTTTATAGTGTGATACAGGGAACATGGCGCCCAGGTTGTTAGCGATGTAAACAATGATGTCAAACAGACAATTTATGTAAATGATGGTGTCAAAGGTAGGACAGATGAAGAACAGAAAGGTGGGCCTTGTAATAAGGTCAACATAAGGTGGAGAGGATATAAAAATTAGAAGACCAACAGACATCTGGACAAGCTGAGGGTCTTTCTCAAACATGGTCTCTCTCGGGTATGGCACTGCCCCCTTTCTTCTGGCTTATGGCTGATTAGACACACCTGCCTCATCAGATCAGCAGCAGCAGTATATTAACGGTCCTTCAGCCACTCAACACCAGATTGTTCAGTCTACTACGCCAGTAGTATCTGTCAGGATAACTCTTGCTTACTACTTCTGTTTCACTTGTTGCATGATACCTGTAATTAAACTCTGCTCTCCTGTGCTCCAGAATCATGCTTACCTGCCTGCCTGTTTCTGAATACTTATGGTTTAAGTTTTAATTGGACTTTAATTTACTTCAATATTTGTAACCCACAGAAGACAATCTACAAATGTGTACAACGATGCACAAATATTTCACTATCTGCAAATGTGTATTTTTACATTTGTGATGTGTAAAATCATATCCACAAAAATACAGAGTGATGTGTACACACAAAACTGTTTTTACACATTTGTAGATTACTTCCTGTGAATTTGTGGGTCATGTTACATTTGTAACTTCCTTTTTACACATTTGTGTTATTATGTCCAATGTGCACTGCAGAGATCTGTAAATAAATATATACACAAATATCACACGATTTGCAAATACACACAATTAAATCTGTTCAAAGATCTTTTTATTTCATATACAAAGTGTGATTTATGCATTTGTGGATCCATTTCTACACACAAAACTGTTTTTTCACATTTGTAGATTACTTCCTGTCAATTCGTGTTTCACATTACATTTGTAAGTTCCTTTTTACACATTTGTGGAATTTTGTCCACTCTGTCCCGCTGAGATCTGTAAACAGAGATTTGGAAATTTGACAGTAATTGAATAGCTACACCAGCAGGTGGAAACAGCGACATTCTCTCCCATGAACTGTGATAGGAGATTCACGGCACTAGCTAGCGTCATCCTCATCGGTAGAGACAACAAGGAAAAAGACTGTAGCCTTGTTTCAACCAGCAGCAGAAAAATAAAGTAGAGAATCTTCTTTTAACTCAACACTGGTGATTCGGGATCGGGTTCATCCTTGTCACCTCCAAGGTAAGTCTGCTGTGCAGTTTGCTAACTTTGAGTCTCCTGTGGTAAATTAGCTGTGTAACGTTAGCAAACGTTACATGAAACAAGCTCATATTGAATCATTTAGTTCACCTGGAGAGATTTTATGATTTTCACAATAATTGGTTGTTCCCTCTACAACTGGAGTTAGCATACCAATCTCTTATATAGCCTCCATTTACCGCAGTCCGGTGATCAGTTAACATTTAGGTATATAGTGATAAAATCAGTAGGCTAGGATGGTTTGACAGATGTGCAGAATGATCATTATCTTAGTGATAGTAAACCATGATGTCACCAGTGTTGGGCAGTAACGCGTTACTGTAATAAAATTACTTTTCCCAGTAACTAGTAGTGTAACTAATTACTTTTCTAAAACAGTAATAGTATTACTAGTTACTAAGGCAAGTGACGCTGCATTACTCGTTACTGAACCCACCATCTTTGACGTAAATCCACGACTGTGCTGCAGCTCAGCGGCACCGGACTTTGTTGTTAATGTCCAATGTTCAAAGGAGAACGAAGGGTAGTGGCAAAGAACATAGTCCTCTATTGTAAACTGTGACCAGCAGAAACGTTAGGCCTAGGCTATATGCTTTGTAAAAACCATAGGTCTACTCTGCTGCTGTTATTCATATATTAGTTAAAAAGTCTTGAGACTTCTTTGTTTGTGGGTGAAGGGGGCTGGTAGTGAAAGCACGAGGGATTCAGACTCCGTTGAAGGACAGAAGCTGGCTTATTTTTGGAAAATCCTCCCTGTTGTGAGAAGCTGTGTTCAGTGGAGCCCTGATCTTTGCTCCGTTCCAGAAAGAAAAGGAAAAGAACTTACACGGTGAGAAATGAGTAGATAATGTGAGTGAAAAGATAAAGAGAGTGAGACTGAACAGAGTGAAGGAAGTGTCTTAATTCTCGCGCCTGAGTGATTTGCAGGACCCTCTGCCCGCTTGCAAACTGACAAGGTGGTGCAGAGTGGGACTGGATCAAAGTGGCCTGCGGACAGACGTTTCCTGGTTTTCTTTGTGGTGTCCGAGGGTTTTTGGGGTTTCCAGCTCATAAGTTAGGTTTGCAGTGCGTAGCCTCAGACTTAACCAAACTCAGTGGACCCAAATATTGCTATGGACCCGAGTACTGACTTACTAGAGAGAGTAGACTATGGCAAGTGTCAGAGTAAAGCGAGGACTGAGTCTGAATCCACTCCAAGATTACCTTTAGCAGTTATGAAATTGATGAGTAAAATATTAGACATTAATGGGACAGTTTGATAAGTGGGTTGAAACGGGTTTCCTGCAAAATGGAAGCTTTTGCTAAAACTTTTGAACCAGCTAAAGACATGTTTGGAGAGAAAGGAGAGCAGAAATGCAATAGAACATGCAGTCCTGTCCAGAGGAAAGGAAAAAGTAAATTACCCTGCAATTCAGATGGGTAGGCTATAAGAAGACAAACATTGAGGCTAAGGGCCCGTGTCCACCAAAGCGTTTTTCAGCAGCTGAAAACGCCAGCTGCTCTTCTGAAAACACCCAACAGGGAGCGCAGCGTTTTTTCCGACTGCTTTTGTTGCTATGATACATAAAATCCATGGAAGTGATGTTGCAAATAGTTCTACCATTCATTAGACATTGGTCTACATGTTCCATAGCTAGTTGGAGCTCGTTCTGTCTGTCACGCTGTCTGTAGTCAGCCGTAGCTCCCAACCAGACTTCCAGCACACCCCAGCTGGAAACACCTGATTTATCCCTAGTTCCTATCATGACCTCGGAGAGGTTTTCAGCAAGCAGAGAGCATTGTCTCTACCCCCTCACCGTCCCTACGACTGTGCAATAGAACTTCTTCCTGGCTCTCCTCTGCCCTCTAGTTGGCTGTACAACCTTTCTAGACCTGAGAGAGAAGCAATGGAAAATTATATCACTGACTCTTTAGCTGCAGGCGTCATTCGCCCATCTTCCTCTCCAGTGGGTGCTGGGTTTTTCTTTGTTAAGAAAAAAGACTCAAAGCTCTGTCCCTGCCTGAATGATATAACTGTGAAAAATATGTATCCTCTACCCCTGATTGAGTCCGCCTTTGAGCCCTTGGGCCATGCCACAGTGTTCACCAAGTTGGACCTCAGAAATGCATATAACCTTGTTCGCATCCGAGCAGGTGATGAATGGAAGACTGCATTCAATACACCACTTGGCCATTTCGAATATCTAGTTATGCCTTTTGGACTCACCAATCCCCCAGCTGTGTTTCAGGCTCTCGGGAACGACATTCTCAGGGACATGTTGAACCATTTCATCTTCGTTTACCTGGACGACATTTTGATTTTCTCTCGATGGACGACCATGTACGGCATGTAAGGTTTTTGTTGCAGCAATTATTGGAGAATAAGTTGTTTGTGAAAGCAGAAAAATGCGAGTTCCATGTCCCCTCTGTGAGCTTTCTGGGATTCATCATTGAGCAGGGACAGCTTAGACCGGATCCATGCAAGATCAAAGCTGTAACTGAGTGGCCTATCCCTTCCTCCCAGAAACAACTTCAGCGTTTTCTCGGATTTGCCAACTTCTACCGGAGATTCATCAGAGATTACAGTAAGGTGGCTGCACCTCTCACTCAACTCACCTCTCCCGCGGTCCCCTTCCACTGGATTCGTGAGGTGAGCTCAGCATTCAATAAGCTTAGGCAATTATTCTCCTCAGCCCCTGTGTTGGTTAACCCTGACCCTTCTCTCCAGTTTATTGTGGAAGTTGATGCATCTGGTACTGGTGTGGGAGCGATACTTTCTCAGAGGTCCCCTCTAAGGAATAAATTACACCCCTGCGCTTACTTCTCCCGTCCCACCTGTGTTGTGGCTGCTGCCTCATGGGATATTGAGGCAGTTGTGAGGAACGCTCAACGTGCACACCCAGTCCCAGGTAATGCTCTTCCTAATCTGTTGTTTGTGCCCGATCCTTTCAGGTCTCAAGTCCTTCAGTGGGGACTGTGGCTCAGGAGGTAGATGGGGTTGGCCATTAATCGGAAGGTTCAATCGTGGCTCCCCCTGGTTGCATGTTGAAGTGTCCTTGGGCAAGATGCTGAACCCCAAATTGCCCCTGGCGGCTGTTCCGCTGGATGGATGTGTGTGAATGTTAGTTTCTATTTGAGCACTTAGGCTCAGTGTATGACTAAAAGCGTTTTGAGTGGTCAAAAAGACTAGAAAGGCGGATTGTTACGGCCTGTCCCTGTCCCCAGCAGACCGTGGTCCCATATTGCTGTAGATTTTGTCACCGGCTTACCTCCATCTGAAGGTAATACAGTCATACTCACCATAGTCGATAGGTTCTCTAAGGCCGTACACTTCATTCCCCTCATTAAGTTACCTTCTGCCTCAGAAAATGCTGAACTCATGATTCAACATGTTTTCAGATTGCATGGTATACCCCAGGACATTGTTTCTGATCGTGGTCCCCAGTTTGCATCTCAGGTGTGGAAGGCTTTCTGTAAGGCATTGGGTGCTTCTGCCAGCCTTTCCTCAGGATATCACCCACAGACTAATGGTCAGATGGAGCGGACTAACTAAGACCTGGAGACAGCTCTGCGATGTGTTACGACGTGCAATCCCGAGTCCTGGGCCAAACAACTAGCCTGGGTGGAACATGCGCACAATTCCCTATCTAGCTCAGCCACAGGTATGTCCCCCTTTATGGTGATGTTGGGCTACCAACCCCCTCTCTTCCCAGAACAGGAACAAGAGGTTGCCGTCCCGTCGGTCCAGGCTAACATCCGTCGGTGCCGGCAAGTGTGGAGAGAGGCCCAAGCGGTTCTGGAACGGACTAGGACCTGTAATCAACGTTTGGCTGCCACCGGATCCCTACACCTACATACACCCCCGGACAGATGGTTTGGTTGTCCTCTCGTGATCTTCCACTAGAGGTGAAGTCTCAGAAGCTGGCAACCCCGGTATGTTGGATCTCTGTTTGCTACACCATTTGCCACTCCGCCTGCCACGCCAAGGCCACCACTACTGGACCTCTATTCAACCACGCTACCTTCGCTCCCGCAGACCAGCTCCAGATCGTTCGCCGATACTATTCCACTCATTGTCTATATTATCATTAAAACCCTCTTCCGAACCTCACTCGCTGTCTCTGTCTGCTCCCGAGTCCTGCACCGATGTAACATCAGTGATATAAAAAGAATTTACACATCTAAACCAATGAAGTATTTAACAATTAAAACAATCAGATTTTTTATAATTTATTTATAATCGATGATTATTGACCCACTGTAGCTTTTTCTGTATTTATTCTTAATACTAGGCCTAATTAGTAATCTATATATATGTATATATTATAATATTAATAATTACTTATTTATGTATTATTTATTTCAGGTATCTGTCAACAGGAGATTCATTCAGATTGATAGCTTTTAGTTACAGAGTGGGTTACTGTACAGTGGCAAGAATAGTGAAAGATGTGTGTGAGGCAATATGGTCTGTCATGGTCCAGGAGTACATCCCTTTCCCTGACCAACATTTCAATAGACTGTGGAACTTTCCCAACTGCCTGGGAGCAATCGATGGAAAGCATGTTGCAATACAGGCCCCATCTTCAACAGGGTCCATGTATTACAACTACAAAGGAAACGTCTCCATCGTGCTCCTAGCAGTGGTTGATGCGCGCTACCTTTTCCGGATGGTGGATGTTGGGGCTTACGGGAAAAGCAGCGATGGTGGGACTCTCTCTACCTCCGAGTTTGGCAAAGGCCTCAACCAGGGGATGCACCTTTACCAGGTGCAGAAAACCTCCAGCCTGTGCCACATGTATTTGTGGGTGATGAGGCTTTTCCTCTGAAAAGGCACCTTCTCCGACCCTACCCAGGAAAACAGCTTGACAAGGAGAAGCATGTGTTTAACTACCGTCTCTCACATGCCAGGAGGATGATGGAGTGCACATTTGGGATCCTTGCTGCCCAGTAGAGACTCTACCACAGAGTGCTTGGTGTCTCACCAAAGGTGGCAGATGCAGTGGTGAGGGCTACTTGTATCCTCCACAATTTCCTATGCTGGGAAGAGGCTGATGATGACTTGGAAAGAAGGCATCCCATGCAGCCCATTCAGCAAGTAGGCAGCAACAATGCCTCTAGGGAAGCAATGGAAGTTAGACAGAGGTTCACCACTTACTTATCCTCTCCTGTAGGCGAAGTTGCATGGCAGCATTCTTTAGTCTAATGCCTCCAACGTCCAACACCACCTTCAGGACTAGCATCAGGACCACCACCATCAAAACTATCAAAAAGGCTCTTTTAAGAGCCACCCATAACCTCAGAAAAATTTGCGGATTTAGTGGAAAAGTTTTCATAATCGAATAAACAAATAAATATATTGATAATAAATAATACCAAATCAATTATTTAAAATCATTATTTATTTAAGTCGTGTGTATAAGGTATGTAAGTGTTTTACTGATGACCAAATTCTGCTTCAGGTAAAATTTGTCTGTGTGCAAAAGAAAAGAGTGGAGGAGAGTACCAACAAATGCACACCAAATGTCTACAGAGAATGTATATTAAAATATCTTTAAAGTCGTTTTTCCCATTTTGAGTGTCATTTACCAAATTCTGAGTGGGAAATAAATCACGAGTCCATATAAATCATAAGGCTTTAAAAGTTAACTGCAGATAATTTAAATAATTATAAGTAAGCAGATTTCCACATATATTAAAATGGTGCATAAACAGAAAAATACATTAATAGCTAAAAGCAGTAAGTGTCTCATGCTTTTTTCTTGTACTTGGTAAATACATTAAATAATAAAAAAAAAAAGTATTCTTATTTTACAAATCAGAGTAGCTGAAGTGCAGTATATTTTAAACTTTGTCCAATATCCAAATTCTAAATGTATGTGAGTGTTTTACTGATGGCCAAATTCTGCTTCATGTAATATTTGTTGAAATTTTACTTTAACCTCTGATTGGCTGCGGGGGAGGAAGGCGTCTCAAAGCCCCAGCTAAACTTAAAAGAAAATGCTCCTCATCATCGGGCTTATTTTCCAGGGCATTCAGGACACAGCGCTGATACTCAGACACAACTGGCTCAGCCCTTCTCTTTGGAGTATAACGTGCAGGTCTTCTGGGTGTGCATAGTGGCAGTTCATCAGGGGAGTCAGGAGACCTGGGCTGTGTGGCGTTGGGTCTGGGTTTGGGTCTGGGACAGGGGCTCTGATGAAAGTGTGCTGTCATCTGTTGTCTGTTATGGAGGACCGATCCTGACACATTCAGAAATAAATACAGAAATAAATAAATGCTGTTTCAACAAAAACGCTATTCAGGGTTAAAATCCAACCGTGATGTTGTGTCGGGAGATGCAGTGACTTCACCAGCGGTGAGTATTATGAATAATACATGTAATCTGTTAAACTATGAGGAGATTAAATGTCTGTTAGCCGCTAGGCTAATTTATGTAGTGCTAACATCATATAGGCTAAAGCTCTTAAGCTGGTGGTGGTGACTAACAAATAAACTAATCTTAACAGCTAACAAACTAATCTTAGCTATTAAGCCATGTTTTATGTGTGGTGGTGAAGTCAATTTAAAGTTAACTTTACTGCACTTCACCAGTCGAAATGATTTAATGAAGGCTAACGTTAGTTACTGTACTTCTATGTCTTACACAGAAAACACAGGAGGAGGCATGCGGAGAACAACCATATTCTTCAGAGGAAAAGAAGAAGGAGAAGAAGGAGAGCAACAAAGAAAACAATCCTCAAACAATAAAATAAATTCCTTTTATATTTCCCTGCCTTGTTTATGTGTACATACAGCGGAAGAATGAGAGAACAGCACACATTTCATCGTTACTGTGTGTTAGAGCATGGGAGAACAGTGGATACTTTTAATACAGCCCACACCCCTAATACTGTGTAACTATAACAAGTAGAGAACAGAAGAAAAAGATGTTCTTTCTTTACAACTGTCTGCATAGCTTATTCATATTGTGTAATGAATGAAAATAAATAGGCCTACTAGGCTCCTCTCTACTTTGACATTTAAGATTAGCTTGTTTGATCCACCTTCATACACATGTGACATTACTGTACAACTTGAGAAAGGTGAGTTGTTTTCTGCTCCAGCCTGCCTAAAAGAAAAGCGTTTTTGGGATTAAATGGACTTTATTAGCTGCTGCAGTGCAGGATCAACTCAGAACAGACCCATTTCTCACCTTATTATTCTAAATCATGCAACGAAGAAGAAGAAATGCATAATAAATCAAATTACAAATACTGTACAGCATGTAGTCTAATGGACAAGGCTTGTGTTATAGCTGACTTGGGCAGTGAAATGTTTATTTTTTTAATTGATGTGGTCATAGTTGTCCACAACTCAAATCAGAATATAAGAAGAAATGTTTTATACCACCTCAAGAGAACTTCCTATCAGAAAGGTAGGAAGGTATTTCAAATGTACAACTGCAGTACTTAAATCTAAGTAAAGTAATTTCCCTGACATTTTTGTGTTATTTTACTTTTAATAGACGTATGTAACAGGTTTTATACTTACTGTGAGTATAATCCAATCAATCTTATTTTCATACTGTATATCCGATGTGTAATTTGATAAATTGTGTTGTATGTCGTGCTCGCATCGCATCTCAGAGAAGACTCTGCAACATGCGTCTTTGTAAAGAGAGAAACGGACAGAAAAAGTCTCTAACTCTGCCTGTCAGCTCGCTCTGCTCCGTTAAAACTGAATTTACCATTCAGAATTGAATACGAGTGCACTCCAGATTTAGCTGCAGCCAGCTGACCGTGTGCTTCTCCCTATACCGCAGTTCTGTGTCCATGCATGCAGCAAACTGAAAGCACTGTCTGTCGGAGCGTCTACGTG
>NC_060166.1:1855545-1856838 GCF_021292245.1 Micropterus dolomieu | reverse complement strand
CCACAAATACTGTACAGCATGTAGTCTGATGATCAAGACTTGTGTTATAGCTGACTTGGGCAGTGAAATGTTTTTTTAATTCATGTGGTCATAGTTGTCCACAACTCAAATCAGAATATAAGAAGAAATGTTTTATACCACCTCAAGAAGGCTTCCTATCAGAAAGGTAGGAAGGTATTTCAAATGTACAACTGCAGTACTTAAATCTAAGTAAAGTAATTTCCCTGACATTTTTGTGTTACTTTACTTTTAATAGACACATGTAACAGGTTTTATACTTCCTGTGAGTATAATCCAAGTTATAAGCAGTTCTGTGTCTATGCATGCAGCAAACTGAAAGCACTGCCTGTCGGAGCGTCTACATGAAAAGAGAAGGAAGACATGGCTGGTAGTATTGTCTTCAGAGTTGTTAAACACCTCAGCGCACTGAAGGAAGCCATCTGACTGTGTGAGAAGCAAGATCGTTGATGTCTGCAGGCAGAGTAGGCCTAAAGCTCTCCTGTCTGACTGGTCCACCAATAGCAGAGAAGATGACCCCTTGAGACACAGCCCCTCCTCATTTGCATAATGAGGCAGAAATGCATACAGAAATTTAAAAAGGACAGGCAGAAATAAATACCATGGGTGAAAATAAATAAGGTAAAAAAATACAAAGGAAGAATAAAACAGACAAAAATATTAAAACACACACATAAATAAATACATTTAAAAAATTTGTAATTAATAAATAAAGTTGAAGATTATAACGGAGAATAAATAAATAAGGTAATTATAACAAAGGTGAATAAGTAAAGGCACTAATTAAAATATATACATTTATGTCTCCGTGTATAATTTAATTATTACCTACATTTATTTATTTACTTTATTTTTTTGTGTATTTAATTGGATGCTTATTTATTTATTGAGCATTTATTTATTTCTGACTGTGTCAGGATCGGTCCTCCATAGCAGGGTGGGAGAGTTATCAAGCACGTAAAGTTTGGTTCAGATGTGAGCATGTACACTGAAGTTACAACAACTTCCTGTGTCATGGCGAAGACTTGATCTTTGACGCCACGCCACGGACACGCCCATTGACGAAAACTCGCAAATAGCACAACTTTTCATCTTCAATGCCTTTAGAAGGCACAGCACAAATCTGAAGTCGGCCGGACTAAATCCCTAGGAGGAGTTCGTTAAAGTACGAAGTGTGTAAATCATCCAAAATTTGACGTAAAATTCAAAATGGCCGACTTCCTGTTGGTTTTAGGGCATCGCTCCAAGAGGCTTTTTTGTGCGTCTGGACAAGAT
>NC_060166.1:1847265-1855525 GCF_021292245.1 Micropterus dolomieu | reverse complement strand
GTAATTATAACAAAGGTGAATAAGTAAAGGCACTAATTAAAATATATACATTTATGTCTCCTTGTATAATTTAATTACTACCTACATTTATTTATTTACTTAATTTTTTGGTGTATTTAATTGGATGCTTATTTATTTATTGAGCATTTATTTATTTCTGTATTTATTTCTGACTGTGTCAGGATCGGTCCTCCATAGTGGGGTGGGAGAGTTATCAAGCACGTAAAGTTTGGTTCAGATGTGAGCATGTACACAGAAGTTACAACAACTTCCTGTGTCATGGCGAAGAGTTGATCTTTGACGCCACGCCACGGACATGCCCATTGACGAAAACTCACAGATAGCACAACTTTTCATCTTCAATACCTTTAGAAGGCACAGCACAAATTTGAAGTCGGTTGGACAAAATCCCTAGGAGGAGTTCGTTAAAATACGAAGTGTGTAAATCATCCAAAATTTGACGTAAAATTCAATGAATTGAATTTTACTGCTATTTTATCTATAGCCTACCTATTTTCATAATCAGGTAGCCGATTGCCACCGGCATTTTGTCCCGTCGGGTTACAGCTTAATAAATATAGCCTTCCTATTTAAAATCGAATGTAATGGGCTGTAGCACTTTATCAATCATTAAGGAAAATGAATGAGCAACGCTTTATAGTAGCCTAATAATGTTAATGCATTGATCCTTCTTCCACTCCTGCGTTATAGAGCCTATCAGGGTTCGCGTTGGCACACATTCATATTTCTAGCTCCAGCCGATTAAAATGGAGGCTCTGCCTTTATTTACCTGTTGAATCGTAGTATCGGAGCTCCATTGATGATGGCTTTTTTTCATCCCCACGCACACGCTTTATTCAGGCTCAACATACTCAGAGTTTCCCACCTCAGGCTCAATCAACCCAGAGCTCAGGGATAAGCTCAGAGTTTGTTAAGTCTGCTTTCTGAAACAGGGCCCTGGTGTCTTCAAGGGCCAATCATGTACACTGTTGTAGCAATACAGCCATCTCTCTGTTTTGTTTCTTCTTAAGACAGGGGATTGAGTCATCACGCACCGAGCAGATGGCCTGACTCAAGGCCCTCCAAACACCCCAAAACAGGAGGGGGTTCAAAAGGGGCCTGTCAGACCAAAAGCTTGTTTTCCCACCCTGAGTTGCAAAGTCTTGTCTTGGTTGCAAAGTAATCAACCAGACAAACCACCATCTCCCTTAAAGTTAAGATACCATATAACTTTGATGAATAGCCCGGGCTTTTATTTGCTAAAATCACTAAATTGACCAGCATTTATTTGTCAAAACTGACTTTTCCTCAAGACTGTTGAAATGAAAATTTAATGCTGTCCAGATAATTAACCTCTCCCTGAATTAGGAATATCAGGACCTCTAGGTGGACAGAAAACTAATACTTTGTTATATAGTCAATCTTCCCAGCTCCTAGGCCAAGGATTGAATATTAATTTTTACTAGGGCTGACCCCAAATAGTCGAAGATTCGATGCTTCGATGGGCGGAGCCTGATTCGACTGTCAATCTCACAGTCGAAGCTTTGCAACGAAACAAGGATCATGCCATTTGGTGATATGGGGGTGCTCAATGATTTTATTCTCCCAATAAGTTAATATACAGCCTATTACAATACACATTTCAACGTTTAATGCTGTAAATAAACATGTAAAAAGACTAAAACTTTCAATAAAAGGTTTCTAAAGTGCATAAATAAATCCAAAATTCTAACCCTAACCCTGGGTTGTCAGTGCACATGTGTAGGCGTAGCGTGTATGTGTGCAGTGGCAGAAGAGGGACACTTGCTGAAGAGACGGAGCCCCAGCTTCACTGGTGTTGTGCCGTTGTTGAGTTGTCCGGACCTCACAGGACTTTCAGACAATTTATCACCATTGATGAACCACACAAAGAATATTGTATTGTTTTTAAATAGCTGGCTACTTGAAATAGACCCACGAGGAACCGTGACGTGCATGCAGTTGCCAGCAGCACGGCATGGACGCAAAACTCTGCACAAGACTGGTGAATGGCGAGAGAGAGATAGAGAGAGAGAGAGAGAAATGGGTCTTCAAAAAGGCTGGAAATTTAGTGTAAGTTGAATGAATAGAGGCTGCAGCTCTGCAGCTTCTCAAGATTAAAGCGGAGCAACCGTGTGATAGCTTTCCCTATCCTTCATCTAATGCTTACAAATTAAAAACTGCATAACTGTTGACTATGACATAGGGCCGGACGATATCAAATTTCTCTCACTTATTAATGTAAATGCGGAACAAACGTTACTGATTTTCACTTGCACACTGTGCAAGCACAGCAACACATGCTTTGCTAGTTTATTCTCCTCATTCATCAAAGGACATCTAAGCACGTGACAGCTGCTGTTATAAGAGCAGCGGAGTTAAGGTCAGGTCTTGTGTGTTCGTAGCATGTGAGTAGTGGAGCGAATGAGAGAGAGTGAGTGGCAGATGGAAAATGCGAGCAAGTTTGTTTTCAGTGTGGCAGTAAATGTACAGTGTAGGTCACAATGTGTCCGTTAATAAAATGGATGTCTGTTGTTTTGCAAACTGCTGGAAAGTGAAGGCAGTTAGCGCTAACTCACCTCTGCCTGAGCTTCAGACTCAGGTCTGAAAGCTCAGCAGGACTGGACGGGGCAGAGTCAAGTGACCACACACACAATGGTATGTTTTAAAACAAAGGAAAGTACTTGAAACACCCACTGTAGGGAAAATATTTATAAAAAAATGAAATAACTGACATGGTAAAATTACGTCTGTTAAGCTGATGATACACAGAGCAACTTTTAGAGCAATTGTGCAGGGCAACGTTGTCGTCAATGGTAATGAGTAAAGATTACTACCGTAATCCCCTTCCGCCACCACTCCGCCACCCGCCCCGCACCGCCGCTATCCATTCAAAACATAGTCGGACTTGCCACTAGCAACATTGCCCAGCAACATTGCTCAAAAAGTTGCCCCGTGTATCATCAGCTTTAGAGGCTCTGAATTTCGGATTCGATTACTTTTCAATTGTCCAGCCCTACTATGACATTTAAGAAGAGCAATGATATTGTGTAAAGATATATGATTAAAACATGCACGAATATACTCTTTAAGACATTACTTCAGAATAAAGTTTAAAATCTTGAGGAACGAGAAGGTGAACTCCCACTGTTTGACACGCTTTCTCTCGCCCTTCCAGCTCACAGCATCATCTTCTCTTACAAGGCTCCTGAAACATTCCTGCCTCCAAGAACTTCCCAGTTCTCCATTCTGCTTTGTCTACTTCCAAGCGGGAGATCTGACTCGACAATCTTCTAAAAGCTTTAACTGAGATTTCCCCAGACTAGTTCTCTTTTGATTTATCTCAGCAACCTTATTATACACCCAAGGTCTCGTGAAACTTTAGTGAATTTATTTTTTTCATTTTGTGTTGTTTAAAGTTATTAGATTGTTTACCTTACATACCTTTGTTTGTGTTTTAATTAAATTCCACTACTTCCAAAGACCAACAGAATTTGGTAGTTAGTTAAAAAAGTCAGCTGAGGAAACAACAAAGCAGTAAGGCAAACAAACTCGACATTCTGTGATCAGGGTTGATGTCCTGTAGCTCTGAAGTCTATAGCCTAATTTCAAAGTTAGTGATTACTGTAGGAACCAAAACCTGCATCCGCTCATTTCCTTTATTTCCTTAGAGTCATATTCTTTTCACAATAGCCAAACAGCATTTACATTGAACCCTATCAATTCTGTTCAAACTTCCGTTTATTGCATTCTTGTTGTTGACTAATCATTGTTGTTTATCTTCTTTATATGCATATTTACTCTCACTTATGTTCACGCTAGTTAATTATTAAATATTCACTTTGATTATAATGCGGGTTTATGCATGGAAGATTCCCTCCTCTGAATTGAGACTGAATGATTTAAACTGAATGAACAATTGATGAATAACTGATCACTTGTACCTTATTGTTGTAATTATGAACCAACTATGCCAGCAGGCATACTGGGTACTAGTTGAATGACCACAAACTAACTGACATGCATGTCAGGGTTAGTTTATTAACCCTGTGAACCTGATTGACACATTTTACTTGTGTCCCTTCTTCTCAGACTAATAACTCAGTCAAATACGAACACACACATTGGCACACTTGCTCCCGTGATATCAGTACTGTATCGTGTGCATCAATAGTAGAAACTAAACAACATAGGTGCTCAAATGATTGAACAGAAAATTATTCAGCCAGCAACAATTTTGATAATTAATCAATCCTTTAAAAGTTCTTTTCAGCAAAACTGCTAAAAACTCACAGGTTCTAGATTCCTTAATAATTTGCATATTTTCTTTGTTTTCTTCTATCTGAGCAAGAACATAAATAGCAGATTCTATCTACAATGAATATCTGAATAATCAGTGCCAATCCCTTTTTTATCATAATTGTTTTGAATGTTCTACCCCAGATTTATTAAGGTTTCTACTGTTTGTCATGTTCTGAATAGTTTAAAACCACAATTAACCACTCTTCAACTTTCAGTCAGAAGCAAAAATCAGCCTTTTTAATTGAAAGATACAATGATTTGACATTTATCATGATAATTATCTATCTTGAATGATATTACATTTTTTATTGTAGTAACATTTGTGGCCATATAGCCCTAACCCTGGTTTAGAATTCGACTAATCCAGTTATTTGTTTTGGCACAGAACCTAACCACAAGGCAGAGTCTCAGAACTAGAAAAAAAATGCATAAGGTCCTGATTATTTCAGTTTATAGAGAAATGATTACTGTTATCACTCTGTTTAATCACTCTGTAATTTAAGTGAAATGCAATGAACCAAATAGCAACAAAGCAGTGTATCTGGGGCATTCAGGACTTGCACTGAGCATGTGAGTCTACAGCTTGATCTAGTCAGAGACGGGCCTTACAGCATCATGACATCACATGAGAGCATCATGGGGAATGCAGTGATGGTGAGTGCAAACTGGAAACACTACACATACACACAAACACACATTATTTATATTGACAAACTCAAAAAAATGTGAGACCAACACAAAACACACTCACACAGGTGTATAAAAACCCAACATACACACACTAACACACACACCAGCGATAGGTGCTGCGGTCTTCTTACTCTGATCTCGGCTGCCTTGGCAAGGACTCTCTCATCCGTTTCCACGACATCGGTGTCCCTGGGAGACGACCAGCAGAGAAGACAGGAGTGTTTAAGGAGGGAGGAGAAAGAGCACTCATTTTTCCACTCTGCCTTTCTTCCATTATTCCCTCCTTCCCACGATCCCTCCATTTTTTCCTGCTGCACTGCTGGCTCCTCCATTGCTGCCCTCGCTAGCTGTCGCTACACTGCAGAGAAGGCGGAGCCACAGTGTGCGTGTGTGTCCATGGCGATTGATGCATGAAGTCAGAATGCACCAATGTGAGAATGGAAAGCGAGAGGGGGATGAGTCAGAGTGAAAGCAGTAGAGTAGGCTCATCTGTCCATGGGATCATTTATTTCCTTTTGTCTAGTTTCCTCCATCTATGTTTTTTCTCCTTCCGTTTTTTCCCTCCGACCATCACGCTGCTTCTCTAGTCCTTGCACATCTCTCATCTCCTCATCTACTTCTTCCTCCCCCTCCATCAGCATCACAGGCCACTGCAGACCCAAATACACACACACACACACACACACACACACACACACACACACACACACACACTAGCGACTGAGCCATTCATAAAAATTCCAGGGAACAGAGAAGCAGCAGTTGGCATAGGCAAACATTACTAATCAATTAATAATCATTCACAGATATATTCTATAATGTATAATAGAATACATGACCAGATTTTTTTGCCACATGGAGGCAGCAGAACAAGCTGTAAACAACATCCAATGACATCTGAACCACTTTTTGGTTACATTAGGTCTGCCTACACAACCGTTTTAGAAAAAGCTATTTAAAATAAATCTCTGTGCAGCAGAGCCAGAGGTTAATTTGAAGGAGCCATATATATGCCTTTGTTTCTAATTCCCTGTGTTTGATAGAGATTATATTTGCTCATATTTTAATTATTTTTATTTTAATCCCTTTATGACCACAGTGTACACATCTTCTGATGGCTACTTCCAGCAGGATAATGCACCATGTCACGAAACTCAAATCATCTCATACTCGTTTCTTGAACATTATGAGGGGGGAAAGTAATAAATATTAAATGATAAAAATGCATATGAATGGAAAAATAAAGGGGTTCAAATAGTCATGAAATTAAAAATAGAGTGATAAATATTCAAGTGATTTGATTAATTTTATGCATTCGATCAGCTCTGAGAGCTGAGTTTGCAACATCATAATTAATGATACCACTTAGGATTAATAATTACTCTGTGCAGGTCATTCTTTCTTTCAGATATTACCCACAGGTTAGTTTAGATATGTGCACATTCTTTTGTGTTTAAACTAGACTTATATCAGAGCAGCAAACAAGGCACTCTTTAAAAACTTCTCAGGCTCTAGTAATGGGTGTAAAGGCTAGTTATATATAACAAAAGGAGAGAAGGCCTTTCCACATCAGTCCAGTCAAGCCTACAGACTTCCAGCACACCGAGGATGCTTCCTAGGTCTCTGCAGCTCTCCCCATCATCAGGTGGGACAAATGATCCACACTGTGACATGGGAGGAAAGTAAATCAGTGTAATAAATGCTTCAGGTTATGAAAAATATGTTAATAAGTTAACTATAAAACATGGCTCAGTTTTTAATGTTGACAGTACGATCATGTCACACCTGTGGGAGAAAAGGGCAGAACACCTCAAAATATAAATAACTATTTTGTTGTCCTTTGAAGACAGACAATGTAACATCAGCTGTCAAATGTCAAGTATCAAAAACTAGTACTTACAGTTTAAGTCGTGTGTAGCAAAACATCTTGTAACAAATATAAAGGTGCTTTCAGTCTCAATAGTCATTTTCAGGACAATAATATCTTACAGCGCTGTCGATAGCAGTATTCAAATCCAAAATCTAAATAGCGGTGTGTGGAACAGCAATATTTAATGTAAGCTGTTAGGCAGTAACAGTTATGGCTGACATTTTGCAAGCTAAATAGCTAACATTACCATCATATGCAGGGGCGCCATATAGGGGGGAAAAGTTAGGACAATTCCAAGGACTGACAGGGCCCCAAAAAATAGGTAAAAACTAATATTAAATTATATTTATATAAACCATCATCATTGAGTATTTTAAATATAATGATACAATTAATGATCTCTTTGTTTTTGGCAATAGAAGTTAAATATTCCCATTGACCAAAAAGTAAACATCCATATTGACCGACCACCCCCCTGTATCTGCATGAAATGGATTGGTCCTGCCTTAGCACGCTGTATCAGTGACAATGTTTAGTTGCAGTTAGATGCGCCAGAAATACAGTGATCACAATGATGCATAGTAAACCAAAATCTGGTTTTCAAAAAAGGAAAGACAGAAAAGACAAAGGAAAGGATGTCACTCTGTGACCCAGTTTTTCCCCAAGAAAGGTGGGTAGCCTTTTGTCTGTGAGTGGCGTTAACCTGTTGGCTTAATGTCCATAGTGAAATAAGACAGCTAGCTGCAGACTAGTGTTAGCCTACATTTCATCAACATCTAATCAGTGCAAGGAAACATTTAGCAAGACATTCATATTAAATCATTGTCCCTGCCCCTTTTAGTAGACTAACAGATGAGTCAGCAGCACCCCAGACTCCCACTTCTGACACCACATGTAAGGTTTAGCCCCATGGTGGAAGGAGGAGACATGGACATGAGTTCTTCACCTGGTGCTTCAATTTATTTTTAAACCAGATGCGTGGAAAGTGCAGTTGTGCAAGTGAGGTATTGTAAAAATATATCAAAAATTAACAAAAACAAACAACGAGAAAACTAAGTATATACTATTCAAATCATCATTACAAACTGAGATTACACAAAACAAAACCTATATCAGCCCTGACTATTGGGCTCCAGCACATGTGCACTTCCAGGCCCAAGCTGTTCTTTCTCCAGGGGGCCTCTGCCTCCTTCCTTTATACCAGAAGCCCCTCCTACAAGACAAACCAAAGTTAATTGACAATCAATTAAACAGCATTATGTTATCTCAACCATCAAACACATCTCTGGCTACATCACCACACAACAAATCAACTAGAAAACCAGAAATGAAATGTTACCGGCTAAACAAAAGCTTCTCAAAAGAGCAACTTTAAGATAC
>NC_060166.1:1844397-1847165 GCF_021292245.1 Micropterus dolomieu | reverse complement strand
CTGTATATCCGTTGTGTAATTTGATAAATTGTGTTGTATGTGGTGCTCGCATCGTGTACTACTGAGACTTCATTGCCCTCTTCAGAGAAGACTCTGACTGCAACATGCGTCTTTGTAAAGAGAGAAACAGACAGAAAAAGTCTCTAACTCTGCCTGTCAGCTCGCTCTGCTCCGTTAAAACTGAATTTACCATACAGAATTGAATACGAGTGCACTCCAGATTTAGCTGCAGCCAGCTGACCGTGTGCTTCTCCCTATACCGCAGTTCTGTGTCCATGCATGCAGCAAACTGAAAGCACTGTCTGTCGGAGCGTCTACGTGAAAAGAGAAGGAAGACATGGCTGGTAGTGTCTTCAAACAGAGTTGCTAAACACCTCAGCGCACTGAAGGAAGCCATCTGACTGTGTGAGGAGCAGCTTGTTGATGTCTGCAGGCAGAGAAGGCCTAGAGCTCTCCCATCTGAATGGTCCACCAATAGGAGAGAAATTCACCCCTTGAGACACAGCCCCTCCTCATTTGCATAATGAGGCAGAAATGCATACAGAAATTTAAAAAGGACAGGCAGAAATAAATACCATGGGTGAAAATCAATAGAGTAGAAAATGCAACGCAAGAATAAAACAGACAAAAATATTAAAACACACACATAAATAAATACATTTAAAAAAGAAGTAATTAATAATAATAGCAATATCAACTTCTCCTCCATTGTTGATGAGCAGTCGATGAACAAAAGACACTGGCGTCAGAAAAAAACGCTTTGGTGGACACGGGCCCCAAGGAAAGCTCGGAACTGACAATTACAAGGATCTGATTAAACTGATTAATGATGACTGATGAAAGAAATCACAAGAACAAATCAACTGATTATTTCTTCTTTAACTGAGGTACACAAGTCACGGAATCCATTCCAGCTGATCCAGTCCTGGATTCCGCTCCTCCTCCTCCAGTATGCTCCAGTCCCAGATCCAGTCCAGTAAGAAGAGTATGCCATGGGTGAAGCTGCTGCTGAAATCTGACCAGGCAGCAACAGAGAGATGAGAAACCAAGAATTAAAGACCCACTGCTGGTGCAGAGAAGGAAATGTGCTCCGGTCCAGTAAAAGTCAGATAAAGAGACATTGGCTCTCCCTCCAGTTACCCAGAGAAAGAAATGCCAGGAAAAAGAGGAATATTGACATTTAGGACATTGTTGAAGCCACGGCTCACGTGACCAGCTGACTGAAACATTTGACAGCTCCACAGACACAGCTGGAGCAGTTTGGATAAGGTTGTCAAAGAGTACGGCCCACAATGACTGAGATAAACACAGCGATGAAAAAAAAATCAGATCAAGCTGGACTTCCTCAAGATCAGCATAAAGATAAGATAAAATGTTCCTTCTTAATCACCATCATTATCATCATATGTCACTCCAGCTAGACAAGAAAGAAAGCAGTTTGTAGTATGCTGAGTACAGCAAAAGACAATGCACAGTCCAGAATTAAAACTGGACTAAGTTCTGCCCGTATGATACAGGCCAGCATCTGAACAGCAAGACCAGGCCGAATCATGTAGGACTCTCCTAGTCCGCATGACCATATCCTTAGGACTACAGCGGTCTGAAACGAGATGCAATGAGACCCTAAATGTTCTGAGTGTTTGTGTAGTCCAGAAACTGCTGCTGGAGAAAGGAAGAGTTGTATGTCACAGCATGGAAGACAGACAGCACGACAGAGTATGCTTAACATACAAAAGATCAACACGAAAACAACTGTCAAAAGAAAATGATTGGTGCTGTATCAAGCCATCCTGGTACGAAGAAACGGACAGTACAGGGGGAGAGGGCGAAGATAAGGGCAAAAGTGGACATTGGAAAAGAGATTGTGCACAATTTCTAAAACAGACTGGCAAGAAAAAAAAAGGAAAACAAATGGACTGAGCTGGAGGGGGAAGGACGGACGCTAGTGACAGGATCCAGCAAACACACACTGGGTGAGTTACAACCTCTCACAGATGAAGTAAACATCTTAAAAATATATATATAAATATATAAATATATACTAAAATGAATACCATATTAAGATCTTAGTAAGTAATACTAAACTTGAACATCCTGTTTGTAATGAATACTGAGCACAAAGGGGTTGGGAAATTATTAGAGCAACTGTTAATTTGTTCAAACCTAGCAGGTGACATCATTGCTACATTGTTTAAAACTGCCCAAGAAGAGGGGCAGATATGGTGCTATGTGGTGTGTGATATTCCGATTTTGATTTCGTTAATAGAGGAAAATAAGAACAACCCCAGGTTTCTTTTCAGCACTGTAGCCAGGCTGACAGAGAGTCACAGCTCTATTGAGCCAAGTATTCCCATAGCTCTCAGTAGTTACGACTTCTTGAGCTTCTTTAATGATAAAATTCTAACTATTAGAAACAAAATTCACCAAGACCTGCCCTCAACTGGCACCAACTTATCTCTTAACTCAGGAACCTTAGAAACAGCTGTAGAACCAGATATATGTTTAGACTGTTTTGCTTCCCTCAATCTTTACCAACTAACTTCAATAATTTCTTCATCTAAACCATCAACCTGCCTCTTAGACCCCATCCCGACTAGGTTGCTTAAAGATGTTTTACCCTTAGTCAGCACCTCTATACTAGATATGATCAATCTATCTCTATCAACAGGCTATGTACCACAGTACTTTAAAGTAGCTGTAATTAAACCTCTTCTGAAAAAGCCCAAACTTGATCCGGATGTTTTAGCCAACTATAGACCTATATCTAA
>NC_060166.1:1827870-1844297 GCF_021292245.1 Micropterus dolomieu | reverse complement strand
ATTAACACTACTATAAATATCTGTACCATTTTTCATTTAGTCTATAGCAACATCACCTTTACTGTCTGTACCTCTGTGTGTATGTTGTGTAGGCTGCCTCCCTCCCCTCTCTCTCTCCTTCCATCTCTCTCTCTCTCTCTCTCTCTCTCTCTCTCTCTCAAAAGATGATGTGCCATCTTCGTCATTCGGACGGATCCGTGACATCAGATCCTACAGAAATGAGAAGACTGGCTGGAGACTTTTATAAACTATTATATACAGCTGAGAGTTGTGACATTGCCTGCACTAAAGACTTGCTTAAAGACTTACCTCAGCTGGAAGAAGAAAAGAAAAAGGAGCTGGATGGTAATAACTTTTCATGAGGTTACAGAGGCGATGAGGCAACTTTCTAACAGCAGATCGCCGGGGATTGATGGATTACCGGTGGAGTTTTATCAACATTTCTGGGACCTAATAGGACCAGATTTATATGAAGTTATTTTAGAATGCATAAAAAATAATGCACTTCCGATAAGTTGTCGTCGAGCAGTTTTGTCATTGCTTCCAAAGAAAGGAGACCTTGGACTGCTAAAAAACTGGAGACCGGTATCACTGTTGTGTCTGGACTATAAAATTGTTTCGAAGTGTTTAGCAAATAGACTCAAGCACTGTCTGGATTTGTTGATCAAAAATGACCAAACATATTGCATTCCTAAGAGATCTATAATAGATAGTCTTTTTTGTGTTGTTGTGTTAAAGGGTTATGGATTTGGTGATGTTTTTATTTCATATATTAAGTTGTTGTATTCGAATGTTTATGTGATGGTGAAAGTAGGGGGTGGTTTAAGTGCTCCAATACCCGTGACAAGAGGCATCAGGCAAAGCTGTCCAATTTCTGGACAACTATATAGCCTAATTATCGAAACTCTATTATGTAGGTTGAGGAAGAATTTAAATGGAATTCTAATCCCTCATGGCAACGGTCATTCAAAGGTGGTTTTATCAGCCTATGCAGATGATATTACAGTTTTTATTACAGGAAAAGAAGATATTGAAATTTTAACAAAAACTATTGAATTGTATGAAAAAGCCTCCCCTGCTAAGGTCAATTGGACAAAAAGTGAAGGTTTTATGATTGGCAATTTGGAAAATTTTCCACAACTTCCAGGAAGGTTGTGTTATGGCTGCCACCGCCCCACCTGTATTTGCCTGTGCTTTTGAGTAGGCTATCTGGTATGCTGAGCAGGCTGTGCAAGCCCACGCGGAGGATTGGCTGCACGAGGAGAGAAGGTCCCGCCTACTTCCTGGGTTTCTGGTGACCATGCCATCGATTGGTGCGGCGTGCTCTACGGGCCAATCAAAGGGAAACAGTGACGACCACCACCTGCTTAAAAGCCTGCCGGGTCTGCCATTCGAGGTTGCAATCTGACCCGAGTTGCTTGCCTTGGGAACACATGTCTCAGAGCTTGTAGTAGTGTTTTGTTACCCGTGCCAGACTTTGTCTTGACTGTGTTTCACTGTGTGAAGGTAAGGGGTGGGCCAGGTTTAAGCTTAGATATAACTGACATCTTTCTTGCGCACACCATAGTTGTTTTATGTTAGTTTTCACCAGGTTCAGGGGTGTTGTGTGCTTTGTGTTTTTCAAATGCTGTAGGTTAGTGAGCTTTTGGTTTATTCTTGTTTTTGTTAGTACCTCTGTAGAGCAGTAATCCTCCTTTTGAGGATCTCCTTTTGTTATAATTGTTTGTTGATTTCCACAGCACCCATTGGCCCATTCTCTGTTTGTGCTCCACTTGCGTTACTTAAAATAAATATCCTGTCAAACCAACAACATCTGGTTTATGTCCCAATATCCCTAGACACCTCGGGACGTAACAGTTGCAATGGAAGAAAGATGGACTAAAGATTTTAGGAGTTTTTTTAGGAAATGATCAATTTCAGAAGAAAAACTGCTAGGGTTTGGTAGAGAAGGTGTCTGCCCGATTGTCGAAGTGGCGATGGCTATTACCACAATTGTCATATCGAGGAAGGGTGCTGGTAGTAAACAATCTGGCTGCTTCTATTCTGTGGCACAGGACTATGGTCATGGAGCACGTCTGGTGTCAAAACTAAAGGAAGAAATAAACAACGCATTACCAAGTGGGTACAGAAGTTTTATTGCACAAAAAAGACATGAGAATAACCAGGACATGGGGGATAATGTGCAATTTCCAGAACTGGTCATTTCTCCAGCAATGAAGGAGGATGATGAAGAAGAAGTGGTCGACACCGTTCTATCCTTTGGGAATCCTCAGTTTTGTTCCTTTAAAAGCATGTCAAATAAGGAAATGTACAACATTACAGTAAAGGCCATTTATCAGGACTCTTTTAGAAAACAGAAGGCCTCGAAGTGGCCAGATTTGTTGAGGCCAGACTTCCTGATAAGAGACAGGTGGAGGGCCCTATATAAGCCTCCTGTAGAGAAGCGCTCCGGCGATCTACAGTGGAGGATTATTTATGGGGCGATAGCAACAGACGGACATGTGGCACACCTGAACACAGTGGTAAAGGGGGAATGTCGATTCTGTGGGGAAAAAAGAGGATTTGGAGCATTTGTTTTTAAAGTGTGAGAGATTAAAAGGTATTTTTAAATTGCTTGGGAGCTGGTTTAGGAAATTTGATGAGGAGTTTTCGGATAGGGTGTTTATTGGAGGAATCAAATATTCATTTTCAAAAAGGAAAAAAATGTGTCTTTTAAATTACCTAATTGGAACGGCTAAACTGGCAGTGTGGAAAACACGGAAAAATAAAGGCCTAAAATTGGCAACTATAGATCCTGAAGAGATGTGCAAGCTGCTTGTAGCGGGGAGGCTTAATATTGAATTTGCGTATTATAGGTTGACAAATAATTTATTTGGTTTTTGTGAGATATGGTGTGTTGATGAAGTGTTATGTATGTTGCATGAGGATCAGTTTGTTTTGAAATTTAAATTTTTTTAAAAGGAGTTTTATAATAAGAGTACAAATGGTTTTATGGTGATGGTTACTTTGTTTATAATCTTGAAGTAAAAATGTATAAATAAAGGTATTGTTAAAAATCTCCGCCTGGCCGCCCACCCTGAGCCATGGTTCTGCTCGAGGTTTCTGCCTCTTAAAAGGAAGTTTTTCCTTGCCTCTGTCGCCTAGTGCTGCTCTTGGTGGGAATTGTTGGGCTTCTGTAACTAACATCACAGAGTACGGTCTAGACCTGCTCTTTTATGAAAAGCGCTGTGAGATAACTGTTGTTGTGATTTGGCGCTATATAAATAAAATTGAATTGAACAAAGGTTCTGTGTGACTGTTGGGAATATACACAACAAATGAAAGCTAAAGGATTTGGCTGGAATATGAATTCAGTAGCAGAAGAATACGGATAAAATAACATAGAATACAGACCAATTACTGTATGGGGTAATTTTCCTCCGTGGATATTTCCTGTGCCCAATGTGGACTTGAAGCTTCTAGAGAAGAAGAAAGAAGGGAGTGAAAGTAATGTGGATAATAGTGGATATTTGGTTCAAGATTATGTGAAGAGGAATTATTATAATTATATGCTATTATTTACTGATGGATCAAAAGATCCATGGACTGAACATGTAGGATCAGGAGCATACACACCTGAGTTTAATGTAGTTATATGTAAAAGAATTAATGATAATTTATCTGTATATACAGCTGAAATGGTTGCTATTATTTTAGGGTTACAGTGGATAGAAGAGGTGAGGCCTGAGAGAGTTGACATTTGTTCAGACTCCACTGCAGCCCTGTATAGTTTGAATTCCAAAAAGACAGGAAGAGATGATCTGTTGATTGAAATATGTACAATAATGCTGAGAATACAAAGAGCTGGAGTTGATGTGCAATTTGTTTGGGTCCCTGCTCATGTTGGTGTTGATGGGAATGAGAAAGCAGATGAGACTGCAAAGACAGCGTTGAAATTAAAAGATGATGAAATAATGCAAGTTCCCTTTGGAAAAGGAGAGGCCAAATCATTAATTAGAACAGCAGTGAGTGACGTATGGCAGATAAAGTGGGACACAGACACTAAAGGGAGACACTATTACAGCATACAGAAATCAATTAAGGTGAAGGGTTTCAAAGGGAAATGTAGAAGAGATGTAGTGGCTTTTTCAAGATTAAGGTTTGGACATACTGGGTTAAAATCAACGCTTTATTTAATGGCAAAATGTGTGTCTGATAAATATGAGGTTTGTAATGTTCCTGAAAATGTCGAGCATGTCATCATGAAGTGTAATAAATACAATTCTGAGAGAAACAGACTTACGTGACAAGATATATGAATAAGGACGGGGATGGAATTTAGAAGGGATTTTAGGGATGAGTGAGGAAACAAAGGAGTGCTGCAAAGCTCTCTTTAATTTTCTCAAATCTACAGGATTAGATCATAACATATAGCCTTTTGTTTTGTTTGTTTGATTTAATTTTGTTTGTTTTGTTTTGAGTTTTGTTTTCTATTTATTTATTTACCTTTTGGTGCACTGAACCCCCTGAAGTAAACCTTGATATTACACACTCCGGTACAGTAGGTGGCGGTATGCATCTGAACATGTTGGTTGCGACCCGGCATAAAACCCAGAGAAGAAGAAGAACAGTCACCGCTGGCTTTTTTTTTTTTTTTTGTATCGATGTCAACACCTTTCATGTGCTGACATAACTTACGTGTTAATGTTTAGCTCCTGGAAAGTTGCATGATGACATAAAAACCCTCAAAACGCTATAACATTAGAGTCGAAATCGCTTCTTCCACAGTAAGTTAGCCTACGGACAACCAGCACACCACACGCCACAGAGCTCGGTAACTTAAATCAGATGACAACGTTAGCTTGATTCAAAGTTATTAAAGGCAGAATGGCAGCCTTGCGTACAGCAAAGACAGCTTTGAGGAAAGAAATAAAGCGACGGGTTGCTGCACTGAGTGACGAGGAGAAACAACGACAGTCTCTAGTCATTTCACAGAAGGTAAGGAGAAGATAAAGCCAGTTTGAAGATTTTGAAACAATTACTTGTACAGAGTAGGCTGTTACCTTTGCTAGCTTTGCCGATGTTATGCAACAAAACATAGATTTTTGTTCCTACCGCCACGTTTCCAAATAGAACGCAAAATTCCAATATAACGTTTTACAATTCCCTGCCTTGGATATGGTTAAAGACATGTATATGTTTGAATGTGACAAAATACTTTTTATAAATTCATAGGTTAAGTTTGATAAGTCGGCGTACACCTAGTGCTGCATGAAGCTCTTACTTAAGTTAGATAAAGTTTGCTTTCCTGCGGTCTTCCAATAACGTATCGGGAAGCACTGAAAGTTGGACGTTTATTTAAATAAAGTGATTTTGGTGTTTATAGACAATGCCGAATAGATACGTTTGTCCAACTATCCTTATCAAAGTTTAAAGTTATTCCCTAGTAGTTACATAACTGCTGATAATCAAAATCATACTTAATATGGCGTTTTTTTTAAATGGAGCTTGGCCTAATGACACTCAACATGCTCCTTATCGCCACTAATTGGTGTGGGCTGCCTTTATTCAGGACATGCCAAGAAACGGCCCTGGCCAAGACATTTGGTTCCAGTGGAGTCGGTGTTGCGCAGAGTCGATTGCCCGCAAAGCATGCCTGTCTATGTAGATGTCGTCATTGGCAGCAGAGACAAAACGTTGGGGTTTTTTGATAACCGCCACTAGATGGCGCTGCGCTAGCGAGACACAGGCCAAAAAAGTAGTCACATCAAATTAGAGGAGCTGAATGAAATGTTATGCTGTAAAAAGAGATACAGCTGTGATTGTGTGTTCATTTTGTTTGCTGTCTTGTAATTATTACTGATACAGAAAATACTGGGTACGTACGGGGTAAAGTGCTGATCAACAGAGCTGAATAGTTGACGGTGTTGGGATTACGGTGTTTTTCTCAACTGTGATGTGCTACCAAAAATATAATATTAATGGATGAATGCAATAAAAACATAAACAAGGATTTATTATGCATGTCTTCTACTTCATTGTATGACTTAACGGGTCTATTCTACGCTAATTCAGCACTGCATCAGCTAAGAAGTGGTACACTGGAATAGAAAACAAACTTACTGTTCTCAAGTAATAGAGTTATGTATGATTTATTGTCATTCTTTTAATTATACAAGATGAAAGAAATGCAGACAGGTATAAAAAATCTTGAATTTTCTCCACTTGTTACTCTGTATTTACACAGAAACAACAAGGCAGTGTCAAGAATTTCATTATCGCAGAAATACCCTGAAATATTGTTATATGAATAGGGGCAGGTCGCCCACCCAGGGGCAAACTGGAACACAAATTCAGCCCTGGCACTGTAGCCACACGCATCCCCACTCACGAACACACATTGACTACTTAGGCTACATTTGTGTACAGATGGTGAAATAATATAAACAGTAGGCCTGCCATATGAAACATTTAATGTATGTGACTAGCACATAGGGCTGGGCAATAAATCAATAATTATTGCAATACAATTTTCAACCTATAACAAATGTTCAATATATCAACACTAAAAAGTTAGATTTTATTCATTTGAATCATGAACAAATTAGCACTACATTTTTCTATTAAGATATTTATTTTATTGAGGAAAAGGGATTGAAAAAAGATCTTACTTATTTTTACTCAAGCGTATAAAGAAAAGATTTTGTCTTAATTGTTTCGAATGTTCTTCCTCAGATTTGTTAAGTGATCCAATGTTTAGCAAGTTTTTGTCATGTTCTGATCATAAAGAACAGTTTAAAACCACAATTAACCATCTGGTTTCTACAAAAAGCAAAAATCACCCTTTTAACTTGAAAGAAATAATGATTTGACATCGTGATAATTATCGATTGAATGCTTTGAAATTTTTTATCGCGATAAAATCTTTGGCCATATCGCCCAGCCCTACTGGCACATAAGTGCACACGTTTAACAAGTTTATACATATCGTTAAAATAATGGCTGTCCATCTGAGTATGGTATGGCATCTGTGTGCTGTCTGTCTAAGCAGTTTGTCTGCTGTTACTGTCATTCTCTACTGTAGAGTTAATTACAAACCCAACACTTGTGTGTCACTGTTTTCTACAACTACCACACTCCTGCCTCTGCTAGGCCTACAGTAGCATCCTTACTAGAAGATCTGGGCCCTGTTTCAGAAAGCAGGCTTAACAAACTCTGAGTTTGTCCCTGAGCTCTGGGTTGACTTAGCCTGAGGTGGGAAACTCTGAATTTTCGGTTCCAGAATGGCTGATCACAATCAGTTCAATCAACTCTGAGTATGTTGAGCCTGATTGAAGCGTGTGCGTGGGGATGAAAAAAATCCATCATCAGTGGAGCTCCGATACTACGATTCACCATGACAACGGGTAAATAAAGGCAGTGCCTCTATTTTAATCGGGTGGAGCTAGTAATATGAATGCGCGCCAACATGGACCCTGATTGGCTCTAAAACAAAGGAGTGGAGGATCAATGCGTTAACATTATTAGGCTACTATCCAGCGTTGCTCATTCATCATTTACCAGACTGGAATTTCCTTAATGAATGATAAAGTGCAACAGCCCATTACATTCTTTTTAAATAGGAAGGCTATATTTATTAGGCTGTAACTCGATAATCGGCTACCTGATTATATAATAGGTAGGCTATAGATCAAATATATGACACAGTTTACTCGTGAACCTGTGATTGTAAAGTCACAGTCACACCCAGCAAGTTAGCCTATAAATAATTTTTTGCAGTGGAAAATGTGTCAATAGGTTAAAGTTTTAGACGTCTATTTTAAATTAATAAAATCTTGCTCATTTTGTATTTTATTAATGCTGTCAAAACACATGATAATTACGAATGTTTCAATCAGTGTGACTACAATATGAAAGATTACTGTTCATTGATCAGTTTTATAGGTTAGCCTGCATATTAAACAGTGATTACTGCAGTAATGTAGCTCACAGTAAGTGTTTTCAGTGCGACTGTCTACAGAGTCACAGCGTTAAAGATGGACAGATTTTATTCTAGGCTGAGGATAAATCCACGATGTGTGAAGATCTGTCCGACATCGATGACAGATTGATCATAAAAGCGTCATGTTCAAGATCATGTTTGGGTAAAAAACTAATAGCCGATCTAACTGAGATTTAAAGTTTTTAAAGATGTAAATGCGTTCAGATATGTGCTTTGATATCGACAGAATGAATGAGGAAATGAAACGGCGTGTAAGACAGCCACCTCAGGCTCCGCAGGAGGGGAGGAGTCAGAGAGAAACTGACGGTTTTCCAACTCATCCTGTGAACCTGTGAACCTTCACAGCATCAGTTGCCAGAGTTACTAATCTAGGGATTATCTGATCTCGCTCTGTGAAACGGAAAACCCAGAGTTTCCCTCATCTCAGGTTTAACATACTCAGAATTTTCACATACAAAGAATTTCCGCTTTCTCAAATGGGGCCCTGGGGCCTGTGACTGTACTGATTCCAGAAACATCCTAGTTAATGAACACAGTATAGGATTTAAGCATAGCAGCAAAATCTTTTCTCACACACCGCTCTCAACATTGGACACATGAATAAAAACAAGTCTGGTAAATGGCAGAAGTAACATGAAAATTACTTCAGCTACCTGTATTTTCCATGTTTTCTTCTTACCTCTGCGGCACTAGGCCGTTCTGTCCTCAGCTGCAGCTTCAGCAGCCGAATTTAAACCTTTCAAAAAGAGGTAGTTTAATTTCAGCACCGTCCTACGGTCCATTGGGGTTTTCTGTTCTGACAAAACTTTACTGACAATCAGCTTGTGTTGCACTCTCTTTGATGAGGTGATTAATATTGACTGAAGTTCCCAATTTAAGCAGCTTAAATGGGTTGGTCAGCCCATCTCGGGACCAGGTCAGCTGTTGCCAACTGGGCCAAATTCTTTATATTTATTATTATTAGACATATTGTAATTATTAGGCATATTTTTATTATAACCATAGTAAACTTGTGCATGTGAGAGAACCTCATCTTATGTAAATGCTCCGTATTTGTATAGTGCCTTTCTAGTCTTTTTCGACCACTCAAAGCGCTTTTACACTACATCTGCATTCACCAGTCATACACATTCATACACTGAGCCTAAGTGCTCAAACAAATTTCTATGAAACTAATGTTCACACTCATTCATACACTGGCGGAATAGCCGCCAGGTTCAGTATCTTGCCCAAGGACACTTCAACACGCAACCAGGGGGAGCCAGGGATCGAACCGCCGACCTTCCGATTAACGGCCAACCCGCTCTACCTCCTGAGCCACAGTCGCCCCATCTTATGCACCATCGGCCTGTAAAAACAATTTATTTATATAAATTCAGTGTATCAATTTCTATTTCTAGTAGCTTAGGTTATTTCTTATTTAACCATTTTAATTCTACTTAATTTTCTACGTTTATTTTAACATTTACCCACTAGCCTACTTGAATCTGCGCTCTTTATTTTAGGATTTATGATTGGGCATTTGGCATTTAGGATTTAAGAAAGGCCATATAGGATTTGGCATTGGGAATTTAGGATTACGGATTGGGGATTGTATGCGGCTTGACCCAAAGGCTTGATGTAGGGTTTGAAAGGGCAGGGGTGCAGAGGCACATTATGGACAGCAAGGGAAGTGACTGCCGAAGTGCACACTGCAATGAAGCCAAACAGAGCAACTGAGCAGGGTTGGAGGGAGGAATATAATGTATAAAGCCATCACTTCCACTTAATGAAAGCCTTAAATCAAAAGTGTGAAATTTTGAATATCAAATGCCATAATTATCTTTATTTCTGACCCAATAATTCCTCTATATGGCACAGCAGCAAAAATCACATTGTCATCATGTTTATATTTTTTAAGTGAAATGAAATGCAAATATTACAATTCCCACTAATAACATGATTCATATCGCAATTGCAATATCTACCAAAATAATTACAATGTGATTTTCCTTTATTGTTTTTTCTTTGCATATCATTCAGCCCTTTTTTTACAGCTGCTTCTGGCCTCTGATTATGTATGCATTTGTTTTAGCTCTTCAGACACCCCAAGTATGCGTCCTGTAAGCGGATTGCAGTGTTTCTCAACATGGATGATGAGGTGCGCACTGAGGAAATCATCAGAGACGTGTTTAAATGGGGTAAAAGCTGCTTCATTCCCAGATATAAGAGCAGAAGCAGCCATATGGACATGTTGAAGCTCAGCAGTCTGCAGGACATAGAGATGCTTCCTCTAACATCTTGGAACATCCGACAGCCTGCTGAAGAGGACAACAGCAGAGAGGAAGCACTGGCTACAGGTAAGCATGTAGACTCTCTCTCTCACACACACACACACACACACACACACACACACACACACACACACACACACACACACACACACACACACCATCATCTACAGCAGGGGTGCCCAACCTTATTTGAATCAAGATCTACCAGTTTTATTTAATATGCACACAATGAACAGAAAATAATCCAGATGAAAAAATAAATGAATAATAAATGAATCTGCTCAGCCAAATGAATAAATGTAATGTAGTTCTCTGAGTTATATCTTAGTGGGACCGCTGGCACTGGGAGTAGGCAACTAGTTTCTCTTAGTCTGGCCAAAAGGAGCTGGTTGCAAACCTCAGGCAGGCCACAAGGTGGTCATCTGTCATTGTGAATCTGTACTTTGACTTAGTGATCTTGAGCAAGTTCAAAGTATCTTATCAGAGCGATTTACTGACTTTGCATCTGTTGAGCCTATTGCTAGCTATCTGTATTTTCCATTTGGTGCAGGTATTGATAGATGTAGATTGCACTGCCTCCAAAGTAGTATTACTGTTCCACCTGGACAGCTCTGCTGTGCAGAATTCTGACACCCACCAAACGCCCTGCAGCCTGCCTGCCCCCCAGAGTCCTAGAACTGTATGTAGTGAGACATGATCGAAGGGGGGAAGGTGAAAGAGGTCATAGGGAGGCTAGAATGGTCCTCCACACTGGAGCCAGCATTCAGCCCTGTCCCCCGCCCCCCTAGGCAAGAGAATGCCAGGTCCCTCCAAGCCCAGGGTTTGGAGCAAGAGCTCCTCCCCAGCGCGCAGACCCGCCCCAGATGCAGAGATCCAAAGCCCCGAACCACAGGCCCACACACATCCCCGAGGCAGCTAAGCGCAGCCCCGACCCGCAGCCCACCAACAACCCCCCCGAAAGCCTCACCACCACCCCATCTCCCCTTCCCCCACACAATCCGGAGCACCCAGAGCACCACTGGGCTATCGGAGCAGGCACAAGCCAAAAAACAACCCTCAATGCACCCCAACGCACAATCCTCCCCCACACAGGATCTCCGGACAACCACCGAGCATCAAATCAGAGCACCAAAATCCAAAAGATCCACTCCGCAGTGGTGGCGCACCGAATACAGGGAAAACACCAGTCCTCCCGTCACGCGCATGCCCCAGACGGCCCTGGCACCACATAGTTTTCTTGGAGATGGATAAGGCAGTGAGAAGCATGTATGATGTGTCAACTTCTATACTAATCAACTTCTATCTAGTCACTTAGGTCCCCCAGCACGCTGACCGATGGGGAAAATGGGCCGGGTACCTTTGCCATATTGATAGGTTTTCACATGTGTCTTCTGACAGAACTTTTGAACAGGTGAACATTGTCACATAGCATGCATGTAACTATCAGATATGTTACCTGAGCAGTTCCGGCAAATGTTTGACTGCATAAGACCCATTCTGAACATCCTTTGTCCTGTATAGTATGTTCTATGGAGAGTTTTATACTATAAGTTGTAGATTGGGATTTGTAGCTTTAAAGGTATTTAAACATATCTGCATTCAGAAGTTTTGGTCTGGACTAATGGATAGATCGGTCTCCCACTTTGAGAATGGGAGAAAGATTGAACCGTCTTTTTTCAACTTATTTATTTTTTAAATAGTTTTGGGGGCAGGAGTTTAAGAAAGTCTGTTATCATTGAAGGTAGATCTCAGTCCATTATGTTATCCTTAAATCTTGCCTGCATTATGGATTTAAACTGTTGATATTCAAAAATGTATTATTGCTTATTCCATATTGTGCCACTAGATCCTGGAATGGAATAAAGTTACTGCCCTGCATTACATGCTCTAGATGTCTTATCCCTTTTATCATACCACACTGGGGAATTTAGTGTTATCTTGTTTTGCAGGATGTCAGGATTATTCCAGATTGGAGTAAGTCTGCATGGGATAGTTGAAGACCTAGATATTTTGAGAAATTCCCACCAGGCTGCTTATGTTAATGCTTTTAAAGCAGGTATGAGGTTTGATGCTGGAACTGATGAATGGCACATCAGAAATTTTAATTTCCTTACAGAATGTTTGTTCTATGCCCATCCATGAGTGGGTCCATGGTGCTTTGATTCATCCATTTTGAGATAGATTTTGGTCTATTGGACAGGAAGTAATATTATATATATTATATATATATATATTTTATAAATACAATTTGGCAGTTCTAAACCACCACAATCTTTCTTATTTTTCACAAAAATGTAGAGATGTTTGAGTTCAGTGATTTAAACCAGACAGCAGAGGGTTGGGTGGGTAACATTGAAAACAGGTAATTGATTTTAGGTAGGACCATCATTTTTATGGTGGAGACTCTTCCCATGAGTGATATGGGCAATGATGTCCATCGCACAAGGTCATCCTCTGTTGATTTTAAGTAGAGGCGTGTAGTTTAGCCATGTCAGTTCTGACAGCATGGAGGAAATATTGACACCCAGATATTTAATATTCCCAGACCTTAGCGGTGTGGTAGATATACTCTGGAAATCACACATTACAGGTAAAACTATGGATTTACTCCAGTTAATGGAGTAGTCTGAGATGGATGAGAATTTATCTTTAAGTGTGATTGTTTCAGAAAGAGAAGTTTGTAAGTTTAGGAAGAAAAGTAATACATCATCTGCATAAAGGCTTATCTTGTAGTGTACATTTTCTGTTTGAATTCCTTTTAATATTTTTATTTTGTCTGATGGCTCTATAAAAATAGTGAGGGAGACAGTGGGCAACCCTGCCTGGTACCCCTCTGAAGACTAAAGCTTGGAGAAGTATGATTATTTGTCCTGACAGAAGCTCTTGGGAACTGTATAAGAATTTAATCCAGTTAATGAAAGAGAAAGGGTAAATAGGAAATTTCTATCAAATGGTTTCTCTGCATCTAAAGAAACAACTGTAGTTTCCAGGTTATGAATAGTGGCATAAATCATAAATTAAGTAGCCTGTATTGTTGGTGGAGTGCCTGCCCTTAATAAATCCTGTGGTGTATTATACCAGGAGTGACCTTCTCTAGCCATCTTGCTAGGGTTTTGTATGCAAGGTCACTGAGAAGATTGTTTATCAGCAGCATAACTTTTTCCTAAGACTAATGATTGCTTTGATATCTTTCAATCTGGATTTTGCCCCAACCACAGTACTGAGACAGCATTAATCAAAGTGGTTAATGACATTCGTCTTAACTCTGACTCAGGTAATTTATCAATTTTAGTTCTTTTAGATTTAAGTGCCGCATTTGATACTGTTGACTATTCAGTTTTATTAGAAAGACTAGAAAATTGGGTCAGGCTATCTGATACAGTACTTTGCTGGTTTAGGTCACATCTACATGTCAAAGATTGCTTTGTCTCTATTGGCAATTTAGTCTCCCAGAAAGATGGCATGTGGAGTTTCTCAAGGATCAATCCTTGCCCTCTCTTGTATACACTTGCTACCTTTAGGAAAACTTTGGCGGGAAAACAACATGCCCTCTCACCCTACAGCCCTATTAATTCCCTATGCCACTGGATCTCTGTTAAATGACTGGATGTGTCAGAACTTTCTCCAGTTAAACAAAGACAAAGCAGAAGTAGTTGTTTTTGGTTCCAACAAAAATTAGAGAATTAAAGAGGTGGTATTATACTCATTTTCAGGTTCAAAATCTTAATTAGGGGTTGTACCAGAACAGGTTTACATGGTTTAATTTTCAAAATACACCATATTTTTATACTGCACATTGCTGCAGCTCCTCTTTTCACAATATGTGTTGTACGCTCCGCTCTTGAGCTACAGAGTGATGCATCTTACTTGTACAAAATCTTTGTTGGGAGTTGCACATGCGCAGTTCCCAGGTAAGGACTACTACCGAAGCAGAGAAGGGCGGGTCGTAAGAAACAAGGTAGTGTGATCACAATCAAAGCCGCTTCAGACTGCAACCGTAACCTAGCAGATGGTATAAGTTTCTCACAAGTCCACAACCACACAACATCATTGTTCCACATCTTACCATAGACCACTACAAAAATCACCATATTTCAACTAAATTTTACATCAGGTGTAACATTAGCATTATAGTTATATCTTTGTTAGCCAACGTTTACAACAACTCCCCACTTTAACAGTCTGTGAAGTTACATTGCCGTGTTTATTTTAAATATAATTCACAACCAATAAAGCATACTTACAGGTTGTGATTGTGAATTTCCAGGCCCAAACAGAGTCGGAGTTGCATCGTCTTTTAGGACTAAACATTGAACTGTTGACGGTGTTCTGACGATCTATGCTGCCTTGCCGATAAATGCTACCATAGCGCAAATCGATCGACTCGACTCGGCCCTGCTCCATTTTCTATTGCAGACAGTACCCAGAGATAGTACGTAGCTTGTCATCATAGCGATGCCACACACAACTGCCGTGACGTAATGTTCAATGTTTTCCTCTGCCGTTGTTGCTGCAGCGGTCTGTGTGATGGCGGGAGCAGAGGGCTCTGTGAGCGGGCGGCTGGCCGGCTCGCCAGCTCCTCCCGCAGGTTGGCACAGGCTTCCCCCGCAGCCACTTGCAGAGCTCCTCAACTACTGAAATATTCAAGCACATTTTTGTTCCGCCATCACTTAATAAAACTGTAAATATTCGAGCTGATTTCTCACCTCAAAACTTCTGGATTTAGTGACTGGAAAGTGGATTTAGTGATGAAATTACATATGAAAACTGTAAAATATAAAACTTTCTGTTGCTGGCCTCTGTCTGGCGCAAGCAATGATGATGCAGTGAATAGTGAATATTTTCTCTGACCAATCAGCAGTCTGTCGTGTTTTCACGTTACATTTTAGTATCCCTCAGCTCGCTTGGAACTTCAACCGAGGTGAGGTGATACGAAAAAAAGTACCTGGAAGCAGGTACAGGTACAACATTTCTACAATGGAAAACCAAACAAAGGCGAGTCGAGCCAAGTCGAGTTGGTACTGTGCAGTGGAAAAGGGGCTTAACTAAAATCAAAGGGCCTCCTCAGACTAGCTTGGTTTGAGGGCGTGCCTGGCCCCGCTAGCCACTTGGCAAGCTTTATGACGCGTTTTCATTGTGACGTCACAGTGTAGGAAGGGAAATGGCTGGACTACAAACGAGTTGTTTTCAAGCAGTTCAGAGCAGAGCTTTCTGTGGGAGATGGGAACTCCCTTTGGGCTAGACTTAGACTAGCCAAAAAGCAGAATACCATCTCTTTAAGGCCATCGACATCTATGCAGCCTTAACGTCTTATCTTTTATTGTTTTATTTAATTTCTTTATTTAGCTGCTTATTTTATTTCTTAGATTTTATTTCATTATAACTAGGCTACTTCTGTTGCTCCCTTAATTTTTATTAATTTTAATTCTTTCCATCATATTATTTAAACATGTAATGTTTATTTTTTATGTAAAGCACATTTATTTGCGCATGTGTATTAAATGCGCTTTATAAATAAATTTGCCTTGCCTTCCTTGATAGAGGTTTTTAGCCAGTTGGCTAAAACCCCTGGATCAAGGTTAAGCTTTTTAAGAAGAGGTTTAATTACAGCTACTTTAAAGGGCTGTGGCACATATCCTGTTAATAAAGACTGAATAAAGATTGATCATATCTGTTAAAACAGTGCTGACTAAGGATAAAGCAGCCTAGTGAGGATGGGGTCTAAGAGGCAGGTTGATGGTTTAGATGAAAAAATTATTGAAGTTTATTGGTAAAGATTGAGGGAAGCAAAGCAGTCTAAACATATATCTGGTTTTACAGTTGTTTCTAAGGTTCCTGAGTTTGCGCAGGGCCTTCCTGTAAGTTTTAAGACTATCTTGCCTAATTAAACAAGAATTTTCAAGTTTGGTGGAACACCAGTTCCTCTCAAGTTTCCGTGATATTTGATTTAATTTGTAAGTTTCAGTATATACCATGGAGCTAACTGTATTTGTTATGTTATTTTCTTTTTTAGAGGGGCTACAGAGTCGAATGTCATTCGCAGCGAGCCTGCAGCACTATCAACAAGATGATCGATTTGGGAGGGACTGAAATTAGCATAGGAGTCCTCCATTACTTTGTGACTTGATAATGAATTTAGAGCTGATGGAATCGCATCCTTAAATTTAGCTACA
>NC_060166.1:1824987-1827770 GCF_021292245.1 Micropterus dolomieu | reverse complement strand
GTTATCAAACAGTGGTCGGATAAAGAGGGATTCTGTGGGAACACCACTAAATGTTCAATTTCAATACCATACACCAAAACAAGGTCGAGGGTGTGGTTAAAACAGTGAGTCGGTTCATGAACACTCTGAGAGAAGCCAATGGAATCTAACAAAGAGATAAACGCAGTACTGAAGCTGTCATTCTCAACATCCACATGAATATTAAAATCCCCTACAATAATAACTTTGTCCGTTTTAAGGACTATAGTTGACAAAAACTCTGCAAATTCAGATAAGAATTCAGAGTATGGACCAGGTGCTTGGTACACTATAACAAAAAGAATTGGTTGCAGTGATTTCCAACTTGGGTGCGAAAGACCAAGAACAAGACTTTCAAATGAGTTATAGTTTAGTTTAGGTTTAGAGCTGATTAATAGGCTAGAGTCAAAGATAGCTGCAACTCCACCTCCTCGGCATGTGCCTCGAGGAATGTGAGTATTAATATGACTGGGAGGGGTGGATTCATTTAGGCTACAACTGCAGGCCAATGTGACCCAAATCTGTATTTTTTTGCCCATATGTGACTCAGATCTGATCTTTTTATGACAGTGTGAACAGGCCAAGTCACATGGAATCTGATCTCTTCCAGTTCAGAATTGAGCCACTTCCATACAGAGGTGGGACCAAGTCATCGTTTTTCAAGTCCGAGTCAAGTCTCAAGTCAAGGACCAGCAAGTCAAGTCCAAGTCTTAAATTTTTGAGTTTCAAGTCCTAAACAAGTCATAATGCGCTCTTCACCAAATTTAAAACCATTTAAAAAGTTTTTTCAAGTTAAAAATAAAACAATGTATTGAATGAAGCATTAGTGTTCATGTAGGGCTGCTAATTATTTTAGTCAATATTGATATCACAATTATTTAACAGGATTACTCATTGCCTTAGGAAACAGTTAACTATTGAAATGTAATACTTTCTTTTTAAAAACTAGGCATTACTCCAAAATCCCAAATAGCCCATGAAATAAGAAAAATTATCCAACATCATTAACTTGAAGCAGCATCTAGTGTGCAAGAGGATGACAGCAGCACAGTTTCCCCCAAGTTGACAGATTTGGATGAGGGATGGGAGGGGGCTGTGTGTGTGTGTGTGTGTGTGTGTGTGTGTGTACACGGAGGGGAGCAGAGCAGGTGAATTATTCGAGTTGACGAAGTTACGTTACAGAACGCTGAAATAAAACCGTGGTGTTTTGTTGGGAGATGCAGTGACATAAACCAACGGTGAGAAAACTATAAATTGCTCTGACGTTAGAAGACGCAGACACAGTGGAAACCGATCAGGTAAAGCAACACTGAACACACCTTTTAGGGAGGGCCTCAGCTGTGAAGGAAAGGGGTGCGCTGGATTTATAAAACAAAATGAGTGTCGCTATTATCGTTTTATCTTAATTAACTTGTTTTTTAATTGGTGGAAGCAGCGTCACGCAACAGCTGCAGCAGTCTCTCTACACTGTTTCGACCTGACCTTTCTTTTCTCCGTGAGGTGGAGGAATTTAGAAAGTTGTGTAGTGCTGCGTCAGGCCCCTAGCTGTTGTGCATGGATTAGCCTGTGCGTAAAATTCATCCAGCCAGAGGGAACGATCGCGAACCGTTCACAGCGCGCCGGTAGTAGGCCTACTACACAACCCATTGTAGATACTGGAGAGGGAGTGGGTTGCTGGGGGGGACAGGGCCAGGAGATCGCGGAACGGCCAGGTGCGCTTCGGACGGTCGGTGATTTTTCCCTCTTGCTGGATGAAGCCACACGCTCCAGTCTAATTGAGCACAGCGCTATGTTGATGCGCTGCGCAGTTTTTTATATCATCATTTATATTCGGGCATGGGGAGTGTCAAGTCAGCTCGAGTCAAAAGGCTCAAGTCCAAGTGAGGTCACGAGTCATTGCTGTTCAAGTCAAAGTTGAGTTGCAAGTCTTCTTTGATTTTTGTCAATCCACCGGACACGGAGCTCTCTTCTGAGTTACGTGCTTGCTACTTGTCCGTGGGGACACAGTGGGGAGAGAGAGAGAGAGGGAGGGTGTGAGTTGTGGGGCAGTTGCATTGTCCAGTGCCAGAAACGTAAAGAAAAGAACAGAAAGTTGTGAAAAAATCAGATCTGGGGAAAAAATCGGAATTGAGCATTAAGGCCTGCAGTCTGAACGTAGCCTTAGGCTAACATATTCTCTATCACCCAGCCAGGTTTCAATAAGACAAAATAAATCAATATCATAATCTGATATCCAACAAAGGTTAAAGTCAAGGGCAACTGGACTTGGTTGAAGATACTGGAAGACGTTTCATCCCTCATCCAAGAGACTTCTTCAGTTCTGACTGACTGGCAGGGAAACTCGGCTATTTAACCTCAGTGGGGTCGTTTGCCAGGATCGTCGATACCGCTGGTTCGTTAGTGTTCCTGGTTGCTGTAACGACAGTCATTACGGTCATTAGGACTACCCGAGGCCAAGTCTGAACGACCATCGTTGGTATCTTCACCTGAGGCCAATAGGTTACGCTTGTTGAGTTTCCTGGGAAGTGATGAAAGGACAGCATTGTAAGTGGGGGATAAGTGGTGGCGTAGACCCCCTCCTCTGTTCAATGACGGCTTCTCAACCCGGGTGTAGATGGCTTCCTTGACACCTCTTTCAAACCATCCATCTTCTCTGTCTAAAATGTGCACCTGGTGGTCCTCAAACGAGTGTCCTCTGTCCTTCAGATGTAAGTAGACTGCAGAGTCTTGACCTGAGGAGTTGGCCCTTCTGTGTTGAGCCATGC
>NC_060166.1:1822208-1824887 GCF_021292245.1 Micropterus dolomieu | reverse complement strand
TGTTCCTTCTCTCTGGCTTGGGCGCTTGTTGGTATGTTTTCCGCTCTGTGGTGCAGTGTTCTCATGACCCCTAGCTTGTGCTCCAGTGGGTGGTGTGAATCGAAGAGTAGGTATTGGTCTGTGTGTGTGGGTTTTCTGTAAACACCAATCTGCAGGCTCCTGTCCTCTTCAATGTGTACAGCGCAGTCCAGGAAGGCCAAACTGTTGTTGTGAACATCTTCTTGTGTGAACTTGATGTTACTGTCCACACAGTTGATGTGTTCTGTGAAGGCTTGCACTTCCTGGCTTTTAATTTTGACCCAGGTGTCGTCCACATATCTGTACCAGTGGCTCAGTGCTGTTCCTCTGAAGGAGTTCAGGGCTTTGTTCTCCACTTCTTCCATGTAGATGTTTGCCACAATTCGGGCTACCGGTGAGCCCATGGCACAGCCAGCATCAATAAGCCATCAATAAAAATTTTGAAAATCGATTTGTGAATCAATTCAGAATCATCCAAGTCCCAGATATATATCTGAACTCTATGGAATTTATCTGGTCAGCCTGGAGTACATGTTCTCCTTAACCCTGACAAGGTATAGCTGTCCATATTTACAGGCAAATCACTAATTTCACCATCTGCTCTCATTTTCCAGGAGGTCTGGACCTGATCCTGGTGCCAGGCCTGGGTTTTGACTGGCTGGGGAGACGTTTGGGAAGAGGGAAGGGCTTCTATGACACCTACTTGGGGCGCTGCATCAGACAACCCAAGGGAAAGCCCTACACCATTGCCTTGGCCTTCAAAGAGCAGCTGTGTCAGGAAATCCCTATCGACAATAATGATGTGCTTGTAGATGAAGTACTGTATGAGGATGAAGAGTAGATAATCAGTCACTAGTCATGCTTCAGGCATTCAGAACTGGCTATATTTAAATTAATATTTTAAAGGTCAGCCATAGGTTTATCCTGGTCTTTCCATTGAAAGATAATCAACTCTTTTTCACTGCAGACAGAGGAAATAGCCACATGGAACCAATAAGACTAGTGGTGGTCCATTGAAATGGCATATTGGACTATTGCCGGTATTATTTCCACCTGTGGTTTTCCTGCTTTGACTTGATGATGTGAGAGCTATTAAAGGCAGGTTTTGCAAACTGCTAAATACCTGAAATGAAGAATTCATTTACAAAAAATATTAATGGACAGTTAAATGAAAATAAGTGTAAATAAAGTTATACTGGGAAATGCAGTGTTTTATTCCTGACAATACTGTATGTGGAGCAAACTTGTGACTTGAACAGGGGAAACCTCAGCCCAGAACTCCCCAAATACAGACACAACAGATACAAAGGCAAAAGACCTTAACTTGCCAGTGCAGAACTGACAAAAAGGAAGGAAAAATTTAATGTTTTTTTGTTGTCCAGCCAAATAAATTGTAGGCAGAATATTGGAAATGTGTGACTTCTTTATTTTTTTAATCAACTTATTTATCTCTACAAGTTTGAGCTTAAAAATTACCTTTGACCCTTGTTCTGAAGGTACCCTGCCTTTGCACTGTCTGCAAAATAAGGGTTCATGCCAAGGCAAAAGGCATTGACTTACATTTGATTGCTCACTGATACTGTAAAGAATCAATATAATGATAATATCTATATAAAATCTAGTGATCATGGCACAATTAGGCTTAATATATATACAAACATGAATATAATATAGCCTAATGTAAATAAGAATTAATTAGCGTACTTTAAGGTCACAAAGGTGCATTACCATTTCACATATCATTAAGACTTATTTTATAATCCCATTGTCTTATAGAATTGAAACAAAACACTATTTCTCTTCCTATTTAGGGCCCAAGCACGAACCGTGCGAGGTCCCTATTAAAACTGAAGGGATTATATATACACACTGCTCAAAAAAACAAAGGGAACACTAAAATAACATCCTAGATCTGAATGAATTAAATAATCTCATTAAATACTCCTTTCTTTACATAGTTTAATGTGCTGACAACAAAATCACACACATGGAGGTCTGGATTTGGAGTCACTTAAAATCAAAGTGGAAAACCACACTACAGGCTGATCCAACTTTGATGTAATGTCCTTAAAACAAGTCAAAATGAGGCTCAGTAGTGTGTGTGGCCTCCACGTGCCTGTATGACCTCCCTACAATGCCTGGGCATGCTCCTGATGAGGTGGCGGATGGTCTCCTGAGGGATCTTCTCCCACCTGGACTAAAGCTGGACAGTCTGTGGTGCAACGTGGCGTTGGTGGATGGAGCGAGACATGATGTCCCAGATGTGCTCAATTGGATTCAGGTCTGGGGAACAGGCGGGCCAGTCCATAGCATCAATGCCTTCCTCTTGCAGGAACTGCTGACACACTCCAGCCACATGAGGTCTAGCATTGTCTTGCATTAGGAGGAAGCCAGGGCCAACCGCACCAGCATATGGTCTCACAAGGGGTCTGAGGATCTCATCTCAGTACCTAATGGCAGTCAGGCTACCTCTGGCGAGCACATGGAGGGCTGTGCGGCCCCCCAAAGAAATGCCACCCCACACCATTACTGACCCACCGCCAAACCGGTCCTGCTGGAGGATGTTGCAGGCAGCAGAACGTTCTCCACGGCGTCTCCAGACTCTGTCACGTCTGTCACATGTGCTCAGTGTGAACCTGCTTTCATCTGTGAAGAGCACAG
>NC_060166.1:1791885-1822108 GCF_021292245.1 Micropterus dolomieu | reverse complement strand
CCGCACCAGCATATGGTCTCACAAGGGGTCTGAGGATCTCATCTCAGTACCTAATGGCAGTCAGGCTACCTCTGGCGAGCACATGGAGGGCTGTGCGGCCCCCCAAAGAAATGCCACCCCACACCATTACTGACCCACCGCCAAACCGGTCCTGCTGGAGGATGTTGCAGGCAGCAGAACGTTCTCCACGGCGTCTCCAGACTCTGTCACGTCTGTCACATGTGCTCAGTGTGAACCTGCTTTCATCTGTGAAGAGCACAGGGCGCCAGTGACAAATTTGCCAATCTTGGTGTTCTCTGGCAAATGCCAAACATCCTGCACGGTGTTGGGCTGTAAGCACAACCCCCACCTGTGGACGTCGGGCCCTCATACCACCCTCATGGAGTCTGTTTCTAACCGTTTGAGCAGACACATGCACATTTGTGGCCTGCTGGAGGTCATTTTGCAGGGCTCTGGCAGTGCTCCTCCTGCTCCTCCTTGCACAAAGGCGGAGGTAGCGTTGCTGCTGCCGGGTTGTTGCCCTCCTACGGCCTCCTCCACGTCTCCTGATGTACTGGCCTGTCTCCTGGTAGCGCCTCCGTGCTCTGGACACTACGCTGACAGACACAGCAAACCTTCTTGCCACAGCTCGCATTGGTGTGCCATCCTGGATGAGCTGCACTACCTGAGCCACTTGTGTGGGTTGTAGACTCCGTCTAATGCTACCACTAGAGTGAAAGCACCGCCAGCATTCAAGAAGTGACCAAAACATCAGCCAGGAAGCATAGGAACTGAGAAGTGGTCTGTGGTCACCACCTGCAGAACCACTCCTTTACTGGGGGTGTCTTGCTAATTGCCTATAATTTCCACCTGTTGTCTATTTCATTTGCACAACAGCATCTGAAATTGATTGTCAATCAGTGTTGCTTCCTAAGTAGAGCGTTTGATTTCACAGGAGTGTGATTGACTTGGAGTTACATTGTGTTGTTTAAGTGTTCCCTTTATTTTTTTGAGCAGTGTATTTTTTTTTCTTTCTTTCTTTCTTTCTTTCTTTTTTCTGCAAAGTAACCTCAGTTTTGGGGGCCTTAACATACTCGAAAACTAACCAAACTTTGCACAAAATTGAGGAGTGGCGAAAATTTTCGCATTTTATGGGTTTCACACATGGGCGTGGAAAAGTGGCTTGCTAGCGCCCCTTACAGGGCAGCTCCCGGACAAAGTTTCACCTATGTATGTCCAGATGTACAAAAAAGCCTCTTGGAGTGATGCCTGACACTCAACAGGAAGTCAGCCATTTTGAATTTTATGGTAATTTTTGGATGATTTACACACTCCATACTTTAACGAACTCCTCCTAGAGTTGGTCCTAGGATGGTCCTTTTCACACACTTCCTGTGTGTGTGCACAGAAACAGAGAACATGACGGCAAGGTGATCAGAAATAACCAGGTCAGCAGTTTGTAGATGGGTGGGGGTTGTACCTGTGGAGCATACCAGGTTCAGTGTATGACCTTTAGCATGTGTAGGGCCGTTGACATGTTGTATAAAATTAAAGCAGTAGTGACAAAAATTCGGCAGTGTAAACATCACTGGAATCAACATGGATGTTAAAGTCACCAAGTAGGACGATAGCTGGAGATGTGGGGCAAATCAGAGCAAGAAAGTCATAAAGCTCAGGCAGGTAGCAGATGACTTAAGCGGGCGATAGACGAGGACCACTTGTAGCTGCAGAGGCCCAGACAGAGCAAAGTGAATGCACTCAAATGAAGAGGCGTGTACTGGAAATTCTTTTATCTGGATATCTGCATGATGTATAACAGCCAGTCCCACACCATGTCCAGAACTACGGGGCTTTTGAATGTAACTATAGCCTTGGGGGGTAGCTTGGTTAAGCGCATGAAAGTCCATTTGGTTCTGCCAAGTTTCAGTCAGACACAGAAAATCCAGTTTCCTGTAAGTTATGATTTTGTGTATGAGTGGCGCTTTATTATTTAGTGAGTGAGTTTTCAGCAGCATAAATGAGGCAGACTTATGGACAGATGTATTGGCATGGGGGATGACATCAACAGCCTGTTCCAAGGGCCGTAGGTTAAATGAATGAAGGCACTCTGAAAGCACTCTGATGACATCGTCACTGAGTAGTGATACACCGAATCGCAGGAGTAGCCTGGGATGTCTACTTGTAAACAAACTTATATCGGGCATTCCTGTGCACATGACTGAGAACCTTCACAGGCTCTATGTGTATATTGTGTAGGCTGACCCCCCAACTATCTCCCTCTTAATGGCTATTTTTCTCTCTCTCTCTCTCTATCCCTCACCCCCAACCGCTCGAGGCAGATGGCCGCCCACCCTGAGTCATGGTTCTGCTTGAGGTTTCTGCCTCTTAAAAGGAAGTTTTTGCGCCTCAAGGTTGGAATTGTTGGGTTTCTGTAAATAATATCTCAGGGCCAGACCTGCTCTTTTATGAGCGCTATGAGATAAATGTTGTCGTGATTTGGCGCTATATAAATAATTATAATTGATAATTGATGCATTAAAACTATCTGCAGCTAAACAATAGCAAATCAGAGGTATTACTAATCTGTCCACCTTGCGCAACTGAAGTGCTCAGATACAAGCTGGGTTTCTTAATTCCCACACACTTCGCAGAAACGTAGGCGTTATATTTGACTCTAACCTTACATTTGAAGAGCAGGTCAAGAGCAGGCATGCAAACTGGTCAGGGGTAAAAAAGGTGAGAAGGATACGCAAGCAGAGAAACGTACAGAGACAGAGGCAAGAGGGGTCTTCTTTTAAGCTTACATGTTGTAAAATAACGTGCACTGGTCTACTGCAACAAGAAAAAGATACCGACACACATGAGCATTAAACACTTTTTCGTGCATTCTGGTGACATTTCCTGTCCTGCCTTTCCGACATCAATTTATGAATGAATGAATGTATGAATGAATGAAGCCTTTATTTGTCCCACAGTGGGGAAATTGCAAGAAATTGGAGCAAGCCTCCAGGCCGCAGCTATATTCAGCGCCGCCACTCGCTTCCCAGAAAAGAATTAATGCAGACAGCAACATAGTATACATGACATAATAACATACAATACACAATAGTACACAAGACAACACACATACGGTCACATGATGGGATTTTTTGACGTGACTTGTAAGGAAGACAATTAAAGAGGGCAGTTTCGAGGCAGTCAGTTCGGGGGGCAGGGGGGTGTATGGTGCGAGTAAGATAATGAGTCTGTGTTTGTGAAGTATGAGGCTTCAGACTTTCAGACTGACTATGTTGTTATAAAGAAAAGTTCAGTTCATTGGCCTTGTCCTTGAGGAGAGATAAACCAGTGCGTAGGAGAAGATAGGAAGGCCAGCTGCAAGTTGTTTTCTTGCTCGGGTGGAGGAGGGAAGGGGCACTAAGACAATAATTTTTAATCCAATTTAGGTTGATTCGGTAACATTTGTCCGGATCAGCGTCCTTCAATCGCTCTCATTCTCAGCGTCATACGTGCATCCAGTTCATGTAGTGATTTCGACATTTCTTCTAATTTCATTGTCAGACCAGTGGTTACTCTCAGCAGCTCACCAGACTGCGCCCTGATGGTGTCACGCCTCCTCTGCACTTCCACAGACCAGTCTGAGATGTTACGAAACAGTTCACCGTTCTGATCAGCCCTTTGATGTAAAACCTTCAGCTTTTCGTTCACCCCATTTAAGCACTTTGGGTAAATTTGCTGGTGGCTGTCTTACCAATTTTACGATATATTAGGGAGATTCCAAGCCTGATAATCAGGAAGCCCACTATCAAAATTCCAATTATCCATAAATCTTCAATGTCCTCCACAGATAAAACATCCAAGCAAACCGCTTGCCAGGTCTCCCACGAGTCACGAGCGTAGCCTGCCGCAAATGTTCCACTGGGACAGTTCGGCTCACCCAGTGAAGCACGTCTCTGTGTGAAAATCTTGTCAATAGCGCTGAGTGACAAGTTAATTAATTCCATTTTGATGGTTTCAGGAGAACAGTAGACAGGTGGTCAAAAGAGAAAAGTTTCCGCACGACCAAGTACACAGAAAATAGGAGCAAGCCAAGATAAGAGGGGAGAGTAGGAAAAGCACGACTGCTCTCTACACTAACAGGAAGTAGAAGTTTTTAAATTTGAAGAGCAGGTCAAGAGCAGGCATGCAAACTGGTCAGGGGTAAAAAAGGTGAGAAGGATACGCAAGCAGAGAAACGTACAGAGACAGAGGCAAGAGGGGTCTTCTTTAAAGCTTACATGTTGTAAAATAACGTGCACTGGTCTACTGCAACAAGAGAAAGATACCGACACACATGGGCGTCACTTTGTGTTGTAAAGTAGTGGGGACATAAGGGCTCAGATTAGGGATGTGATTGTACACTTAATTTACGACATTTGGCGATCCACCATCATAGCTGGTGTCACAAGAGCAAGATGTGATGAAAATTTTGAGCATTAAACACTTTTGCGTGCATTCTGGTGACATTTCCTGTCCTGCCTTTCCGACATCAATTTATGATGAAAATGTAGTAGTATTACAGAATATAATGCAGTGCAGATCTCAGGCATTCTGTGTTGCTTCCACATATGTTTTTCCTGTAGATCAACTTTTCTCATGTAATATCTTCCCTGATGAATTAGCACACATGTAGGCATGATTTAGTCTTTCCTCCTCTTTTGTCTTGTTCACAGGGAGAGAACGGAAAATTCGGCCAAATAGAAACTGTGACAAGAAGTTAGCGACTGGTGCTGCACGTTTTGGGGTCATTTTATAATTAGTAGCTTGTTTATTCTTACTTGAAAATGCAAATAAACCATTCTCAAAGCACTTTCATTGGTTCTTTGCAGTTTCATTGCAAGTTATTTATCAAAAATTTTTTTTAACAAACCCTTTCAAAAAGTGACAGGGACATGTCCCCAGCGTCCCCAGTGTAAACCACACAGATGCCAACACGTTTTATCCTGTTGATGTTAGCCTACATTAAATCTAGGTTGCTGTCACTGCTCTGAACAATTAGCTTAGCTAACATTACTGGTTAATAACAGTGGGCAAAGTTTATTAGCTTTAGCTTAGCAACATTACTGGATCTGACAGGTCAGTTAACATTGTAAGCTAGCTTACTTCTGTCTTAAATCATGCTTGCTTTCCGACGGACAGCTCGTTTGGCAGTCTTTTACTGTCCTCACGCAGTGTAGCGGACTAGAAAAAAGACCCGCCATATGCTGCCTCTGATTGGCTGTTGGGTGCTAGAGAGGAGAGGACTCGATAAATAAAAATAAATTAGGGCAGGCCTAAACCCTGTCTTAGCAATGACCGAACCTCAGAATTCTGCTGCCATGTTTTTAATGGGAATTAACAAAAGGGCAGAAGAACATTTTCCACAAATAGTTCGTAAGACAGGTGCCAAAGAGATGGCCTGTATGGAGCTGCAAATGATCTCCCACACACTGTCTAATTTGCAATAATACATTTATTTATGACATTTCAGTGATAGTGATGACCTTGATCAGGCAAATGGTTTTTGACAGCCATCTTAAATAGGGAGTGGCTGTAAGTCTGCAGCCACTCACTTTCCCCACGTGCAACAGGAAGGCATAAATACCAAACATCAATTTAATATATGATAGTCTCCAGTGTCATAGGTATGGAGCTAGAAAAGTCAAACATTTGTATAGTAACAATCATAAATTTACCCCAAAAGGCTTCCATTAAATGGGTAGAGTACTATAAAATCAATGGTTAAAGGCCACCCAAAGGCTAAACGATAAGATACATTCCCAAATATTGCAGGTGAACCTGTAGGGATACATTTACATGGCAAGTGAAAGTCAGCATCAATAAATAAATAGAACCCTTCTTGATAAATACAGCAAGGCCTCACAAATATGTAAATAAGCAAATGCTACATCAATCTATACATATGTTAAGTAACAATGATCTAATTTATCTCAACCCTATCAAGACTACATACATTAAATTAAGTAGGTAGATTCTACACGCTCCAAAAGGTAATTGCATAAAAAAGCATATTCAGCAGGTTACATTTGTGGATGAACTTAACATAGCATATAGAAAAAGTCAACACCCATAATAAATGTACTGTAACCCTCCACAATACTACATGCGACAGATAAATATAACAGTCATTAAGGCCTCAAAAAATTCATGCATCAATGCATACATATATAAATGGACACAATCAACAGGTCACATTGGTAAATGAACTTGATAATATATGCACATATTCATATGTATCCAGGACTTTCTGGAGTGGGACAAAGAATCCCTCCGATTAATCTTTAATACAAAAAAGACATACAGAAATCAATAAATCAATAAAATATACAAAAAATCTTCAGTATAAGGGATTGAAGGAAAATGCTAAGAAGTCTTTCATTGTTCAGTCCCTTAGGAGCCCATGTTTGAAGAGAATGACTCCAGTAAGCCTCATGCTGTTTGAGTAGTTTGTCATGGTCACCAGCCCTAGGTTGGTAACCTGTTTTGTACCGCAGAAGTGATGTGAGCATCATTTAAAGGCATATCTGCAGGACAATCCAGATAGTTTCTGCGTATTGTGCTTTTGTGCTCACTGATCCACTGTTCAAGTTTTCTGGTGGTTTTCCATCCCAGGGTGTCAAATAACGATGGTGTGAGAAAACCTGAAAAAGCATCAGTATTTGACACACAATGTACTCTTCAGCATCCGTATGAAATGCCCTGGGCTTACTTACTCCAATGTAACTCATTCGTCATCTGAAACGAAAAGTCAGGGTTGAGTTGTAAGCTACATAACGTGACATATGTGACTTATGCCACGTTATTTAAACCCAAACCACAATCTTTATCTAAACCTGACCAAGTAGTTTTAGTGTCTAAACCTGACCAAATCCATGACCTTTTCCTAACCCTAATCAAGTAGTTTTGGTGTCTAAACCTACTCAAAACCATGACCTGTTCCTAACCCTAATCAAGTAGTTTTGGTGTCTAAACCTACCCAAAACCATGACCTTGTAGATGATGTAGGCTGGTACGGTCTAGACGAAGGGCTTAATGAAGTCCACAAATTTATTAATTACAGTGTGCACTCCAGGGAGGATCAATCAAACAGGTGTTTGTTTATTCATTTTAAGAATGGCTTTTATCCATTTTTGCAAATTAGTTCTAAGTAGTATGATATGTGAGAGGTAATGTTTTGATTTGTTTTACACAATGGTATGAATTTCAAGTCGAGTTTCATCCTTCTGCCATCTGAGTCACAATTTCTCATTTCTCTCATCCAGTTAATGTGCATACACATGGGTCAAAGTTTCTGTGGAGGGCTGCACATTTTCCTGTTTGTTTTTTATAAATCCCAAAGTTTGCTTAGATAGTGGCTTCTGCCTTCTCTTTGTGCCTACCCAACGTTTATAAATGACCCTCCCCCCCATCCGATGGAGTGTAGACAGTGGAATGAAGTGGAATTCTGCTGGGCTTGAACTGGACCTGAATCTGATGAACTGGAGGTGAACGTGGTGGAGGAGCAGCAACTTCGCACTAAAATGACAGCTGATAGCTGCAGAGAGGAGAACCGATCTAAAGTTTGACACCGACTACATAATTGGCTGATGGAGATCATTGCAAAATCTGGTTGTTTTAACTAAAGAGTGAATGCCTGTAGTAAGCTGATTAGAGAAGTGGGAATAGAGAAAGAGTTGTGAATGAATGAAGCATAAAGATAGTCCTCCTGGTTCCGAAACAATGATCTTGTCCCTTGCCTACAGATTCATTCATATGCAGATATCTGTTTATAGACATAACTGAGTTGCTGCGTGTCCACGGCTGGTGTCCTGTGCTTCTCAGTCCGGTTTCTTGCAGTTGTATGATAAAGAGAGATTGCTCAGTGCTTCGTCACTGGTGAATGTGAAATCACTTTCCACAGACGAATTGTTGACGTGGCTGACATGTTCTCTATGGCGGTTGGATGTTTGTCAGTGCGCAACGCTAGTCCTCCTTATTCCTAATTGTTGGGGCCTTCTGAATGCATAGGCCCCTAGGATTGTTTTGTTTCTCCACTTAACTTTCAAATCTTCAGAAGGCTCCATGCCCACCATTCAGACAGCAGGGAGTAAAATTCTTTGTATCTTTGTCTTCGCTGGAGAATTCAAATGTAGCTGCACAGTTATGCAGTATTTTGTTGATCTTTCAAAAGGAATTTATGATGATGTAAGTTTAAAAAGGAAAACATTGCTAATAATTTATTTACATTTGTCTGTCTTTCTTCTCTCTCTCTTCTCCCACTTCTTTGTAATCAGTATGAGCATTTACTCTTCAGTAAACCAAACAGCCAATCATATCGTTGCTGTCAAACTTTAAATCTGTTCTCCTCTCTGCTGCTGTCAGCTGTCATGTGATGATGGGATATGATTGCCAAAGACTCTCTACATTTCTCATCTTTATTATGCACATGTCAATAAATATTGTTCACTCTTAATGAAGTCTCTCCTAATTGAAATGTCTTGTATATGCAAGTAAATAGTGCTGAAGAAAAATGACAGATCTGCTGTGAGTCAAAACAGAGGAACACTTCTATTTCATAAGACAGGTGCGTAGCAGGACGAGTGGATCAAAAGCTGCAGTTTGATTATTGTTACTCGACATATGTATACATTGGTGTAGTGTTTGGACATTGGAATTTTGGTGAGGCCTTGTTTTATTTATTATGAAGGGTTCTATGTATTTATTGATGCAGATTTTTCACTCGCCATGTAAATGTATCCCTACAGGTTCACCTGTAGTGTTTGGGAATTCTTTCTAAAAATGCAGTTTAACCTTTGATGCTTTGAGCATATATTTTGTAGTACAATCAGGGTAGGGAAGTCAGAAAGTGTTGAGAGATTGACTACCCCATCACTGTGATTTGTTGACAGTAAGAAAAATATAGAAAGACACGAGCCTTATCCTTTAATCTAACATGCGCAGGGTTCTATGTATGTTAACCAAGGGGCTACTATTCTATAGTGAGGCTAAACTAGGGGTTGCTAGGCTATGGCATGGAAATGGATGGGCTACGGAAGTGTTTGAACTTTAAGGCATTTAAGGAGACTGCAGCAGTGAATGGATGGACAAACCCACTCTGTTGCTCTATTTAGTTTGTGCTACCTAGCTCAATCAATAGTGCTGAGCCCATACAATTCTCCCAGGTTAGCCTCACTTGTCTACGGTGATGCAGAACTCCAAGTATTCACTGAGCAAACACAAAAAGCAAATCCACTGTTTCAGGAACAGCAGGTATGTGCTGTTGGCTGGTTATAATTCAAATCATTCCTTTCCAAGTAGGCTAACATAATGAATACATTCAGTTTGGCTGTGTAGTCATACTATGTCTGCAATCTATGTACAAGTATACCTCTATTTCAACTTAAGTACTTCAATATATTTCTACTTAGAAAAGTATGTTGCACAAATTTCATTACTTAAAATGCTTGCTGTTATTAAAGAAAGATAATAAAATAAAGATAAATTTTCACATTCAACCAGATAATTCATCAAAAATAACTTTGATTAAAATACACTGTACAGAAATATTACGAAAAATAAAAATATCACACTGTGGCTACAATAACAAATCCAATTTCATTCAATGGTCATCTGCTACAGACAGATAATTAAATCAATGAGCTTCCAACTGTCAGTTTTGATTTTTATAACAATACAATAATCTACACCTGTTAAACCAACACATATACAGTATATATTATGCACTTGCTGAATTAATTTCTATTGTACAATAGCTGTCCTAATCATTCTTATATTGGCAAGAAAGACCACCAAAAGTAAATACTGCTTTTAAAACAAACAAAAAAAACTCCAACTGAGTCCCACTACGTTCGTATTGTCGGTAACTCTGCTGTACACTTACCTAGTTCACAAACAGAAAAGAATGCAGTATAAGTGTACCATTCATTAGGCAGGGCCACTCCATCCTGGTTCGCTCATGTTTTCATGGTGCAAATAGGAACCACGATGACCAGGATCACAGTGCAGGTAGCGGCTGCGATCAAGGCCACGATCTTACACACCTTAGCCCTCCTGAACTCTGCTTCTTTCTTCTTGAGCAATGAGTCAAAACCTGGTGTGTAGATGTCCTCCATCCAGTAATCCAGGTTGTTGGGGTTTTGGGACTCCTGGGTCTGATAAAACAAACACTATGTAAAAATGATGCACAGGTCTGAGAAAGGTTGCATTTCATCAAGACAAGACAGTTGGCTACTAAGAAACAGTAACAGATGCACTGCCTGATTTCATGATATTGTTCAAGAATATAACATTTTGACCAGAGGAACCAGGGTGAAAATTTAACTTGACACTACATTAGTTATTGGGGGTTTTGAATTAATGTGGGAATTAGACCATTTTGATATAGGTAAATCCAGGGTTGGGCAGTAACGCATTACAGTAATAATATTACTTTTCCCAGTAACTAGTAGTGTAATGGATTAGTATTTCCAAAACAGTAATATTATTACAGTCACTAATCCGAGTAACCGTGACTGCACGGCAGCTCAGCGGCACCGGACCTTATGTAGTTCAAGTCAGCTATTAGCCAAAAACTTAAGAATGGAGAACGAGGGAGAGAGGTGTTCTTTCCATGTTGTTGTTTTTCAAGTTCCTAAGTTTTCACATTAAAAGTGCAGCTGTAAGGGAAAAAACCCTCCTCTACTGTAGGTAGTAACAGCATGAAGTCTTAACTTTCAATGACAATAGCTTAACAGCACTAGAAAAAATGGCAAAGTAATAGCAACTTGGATTAGCGAATGTAAACAGTTTCTGTTAGAAAGCGACAGTTAAAGCAACAGATTAGTGAGTATGACATGTTTTTCTGATGGAATTAGTGCAGTGTAAATATACCGAGTAATCCCAGGCTTCATTAGCAACCTCCCTTTATTCATTTATTAATTACTTTACTTTTGCCAATGGATATCAATAACAACAAGGGGATTCACTGAATGACAGTAAATATAAACAAGAAATGATAAATGCTTTGAAAGGAGTAAGTTATCTATCATTTTTAAACACAAAAAGTGCTAACGAGAAGAGTCAGCAGAGGCATGAGAGGAGTCAATGAGTGACCACTAATTCAACCAAGGATAACATATGATGCTGGATTCTTCCTAATCTCCCCCGTCTCACACCACCAACCATGCTCTCTGTGCACTCTGTATTGTATTGACTGCACTTTGCACTCTGCATTTTGATGAAAAACTAGTGACAGGACACAGGAGCTCTTTTTTGTTGTTGTGTTGTTGGGGTGGGAGCATTTTGCCTTAATTAGTCTGGGACAGGAGAGAACTGATGAGGGACAATATACAACAAAAGTCCCTAGAAGGAACAGAGCCTGGCACATTGCTGACTACACCGTCTGCATCTTAAATGCCTAGGCCACCAGGATCCACAAGGGGGCTCTTTTTCAAACTAAAATTAAGGCTGACTGAATTATAGAATTTCAGTGAGCTATATCTCCAAGTCAATAAAGTGTAGCTACCATTTTATTCTTTAGCCGAAGAGTGTAGAAACCTTCTTTGGAGCCTGGTTGTGATGAGAACATAGTTACAAGAGTCTAAACCCACAAAAGAAACCCGGCTCTGCAACAGAGATATTAAATGATGTTTTCCAATCTGCTCTGTAATGGCTTTGTTGAATACAGTGCAGAAAAAAAACATTCTTCTTTATAAGGCATCCAGCTATATATGTCGGAGGTCGCACGCCTCTGCAGCAAGTAGAGGTTAAGTATCTTACTCAGAGACACATTGATGGCTGTATTGCAGTAGGAATCGAGCCCATGTCTCCCACACCATCGGGGTACCGATGGTGCAGTGACTATTTTGCACTCGCTCTCTACTCCCCTCCTGGAGGTGTCATGGTTCTGACTGTTTTTTGGAACTGTATTACAATATCACCTTCAAAACAAAGCTATTTGCTGTTGTTTTTGGCTGTTTGTACTTGTGTCCTGTGCTTTTGCAACCTCTATGGATTGAATAAGCTCCTGGTGTAAACCTTCCTCCCACAGTACAAAAAATTATTGGAAACATCTGAAAAGTTTGCACTGCTTGCAATAATTAAAACAAAAGATATCACAGGTAACAGGAACCAGGAGAGATGGGATGTAACACTATACAACTCACCCCCCCAACCCCCACAACAAAACAATACCATAATGTATTGAAGTTTCTGTAGGACCCCTCCTCCCTGCAGCTCTGGCTGACATGTCTTGGTTTGAAATCTCACGTTCATTATGCATCAATCAACAGTGGTCATCAATGGATGCTCTCATTGTTAATAAGTAACATTTTTTCTCTTTACTTGTAAATAAATTTTGGGATACGTAAGGGGAGAGGCAGCACTTGCATTACATTTCCTCCTTGATGTACTCGAGCCATTAGCTATACCTACTTAACCTTTAAAGAGTCACAGAGGGCTGAAGCCTATCCCAGCTGACACTGGGTGAGAGGCGTGGGCATTGCAAATCAGTTGTATTTCTGTGTAAATTGTTGGAGCCGATATGATGGTTCACTTTCTGTGTGCCAGATTTCCTAACAGTGTTGGATGTCATTTGTTTTGTTACTGCCCCACTTTCTGATTTGCACTAACAGGATGGGCATATTTCTACATCAAAATATTGCCTGGCACAGGTGTTGTTTGTTTACATTTGTCTTTTAGACATGTTTCCAGCTGGTTTGGTCCAGTCTGTCCTTGATTTTCATCCATTGTCAGTTTGTTGTTGACACAAGGCAAGCAGGTCTTAGCATGTTTCTACAACACAGTGTGTCTTTAGATACTGGTCTGCTCTTATGCAAGTGGACTGTTTTTTGCTGCTGAGCTTTATTTACACTCAGTGGTCCAGTGTGTCCACACAAACAGCAGTTTGTCACAGCCAGAACATAGCCTGTGTTGAGTATGAATGTATTCAGGATACTGGCCCCCCTCCTGAGGAATACACTTCTACACAATGTACATCCAGTGTCCAATGCCAATATAGGAAGTAGTATGTGGTTTAATGGGAGATCTGATTTTTACCCTGAAGATGAGAGTTTAGTGTTTTTTGTTGTTTTTAAAAAAAATGTGACTGCCATTTTTGTCATTATTTTGTTGCCTAACCTTAAAGAATGGCATGGCACCATCATGGTTTGGTATCTAATACCAAATGCTGTAGAAGATACTCATGCAGCTTAAAATATTGACATTGGTTATAATCTAAATTTTTCCAACAACAATCCAAAGTCTTTAAAATAAGCTTAAAGCCCCCCTCCTGCCGTTTTTGGTTAACGTTCGTTCTCAAACAGAGAATGGGGATGTGGTTAATAGTTGGACGAAATCAATTATCATGACAAAAACTGACCGGCTGGGGTGTCGATGGTCCTGTCACGCACAGCACACGCTAACTCCCACTACGTTTTATGGTGCGCTTACTTTACCGCGGGGGTGTGGTGGGTTACCCAGAGGTAAAATGCGCAATAAATAGAATAAATAAATAAGTCCTTAGTGAAATAAATATGCAATAAATATAGGTTATTATATACAAGTGATTAGATAATACATGTGAAAACTAAGTATAAATGAATGCTTTTATGTTGAAAAGATCGCTTGTAAACATTGATATCATCCAATACAAGGGCATATTGTTATTGTGGCATTAGCCTATTGTGTTACTGTGAGTGTTACTACACCGTAGCCAATAGAATGTTTAGACCCCTGTCTCAGCCGTTTTGCCAGTTAGGGAGACCGGAAGTGACGCCAATGTAGCTGAATCATCGTAGCGGTACATTAATTATAAACTTTGTGTTAATATTTAATTCTGTGACTTATGACTGTAACCAATACAAAGAAATACTAGAGAGAGTCTAATTCGGAGGGCATGTTCAAGCTTATGTGCCGAACCATTGCACTGGTGAGTTTGTTTTGTTCTGCTAGCCTAAATGCTAATGTCCGCCATTGTGTGCCCATTGTTCTCAATGTAAACAGCGCTTGTAACCGTGGCTGCTGCTAACTCCAAGCTAACGGCTAAAGTGTATTATCCTTGTTAACTTACTAAAATGTCTTTAACGATAAAACGGAATATTTTTATTGTGTTCCGGACTACTACCAGTGGTGAGCGGAGTAGCTCCGTCAAGTTGTATGTTTTGAAACGGTGTTTTATGTCGACTTTGAAATTGCTGTATTAACCGTTGTGGCCTAACGGCCCAGTCCCTAGGACCCTGCTAACAGCCGTTAGTGGCTGTTGAGACATTTAATACTAGTGAATGCTACTGAGGTTGGATTTTCATACATTTCATTCATTCATTCAGGGCTGTTAAGTGTATTTTGAATGTAAATCTGTGTATTTGTTACATCTTTGTATTGTTATTTTGCACCTTAGTGATAACTATGTATTATGGTTATGCACTTTATTTCAAAATGATAGTTGATATATTGAGAAATTTAATATGTTGTACAACTGAACTAGAAACATGATACTGTGATTTAGTGATATTGAGTTTATTGATAACAGCCTTAGCCATAGTGTTAGCTCTAAGGTTGACCTGTTCCGTATAGGTCAGGTTTTTTTGGGAGATTGCGGTCTGGTGGAGTCTAGACTGGCGGTGGAAATCCTCAGAGAACTTGGAGAACTTGGAGAAACTGTTCCAGTACTGGATGGCGAGCCAACCCCCACTTGATAAAGAGCCCGGTTGTAGCCAGAAGGTTGCAATCTAGAGACCTTACGCCGGAGAACCTTGATCTATTACCCCTTGGCCCAAGGGGTCAGGTAGAACCTTGTGCACATTTGCTTTCCTTGGAAGAGGACCATTACCTTGCGCATTGATCCATTATCAGTGACTTAAGGAACTGTGAACTTTATTCTATTTTATTTTGAGTGCACTCGCAATCTTTTATTATTTTGATACTTTTTAATTTTCTGCTTTTATATATAAATATATATATAAAAAATATATACAAATTTGGTAGTTATCCCCTTATAGACGTGGCCAGCCACTGAGTAGTTGGTTACAGGTGCCTTCGCCAATGCATTGGTAAAACGGCCGTCAGTAAAATGCTTGTTGCAGACTGTATACAAGACGGTGGCAGGTGAAAGTGTGACGCATTTTCTGTCATCTGTCCTCCAACCCCGCACACACAAATGCCATAATGAAAATGAACAGCACACTAAACCAAGATGAGGAAACTAAAAAATAAAATGAAGACCCTATGTTAGCTAACTTTCTGATCTCACCTCAAGGTGGAGGTGAGATCAGATTCTGCCAAGGGGGGTTTTTCCTCCCCTTGAGTTGGCTTTGATATACAGACTAGAGACATTCCTTGGTACTTGGGTAAGGACCTGCATAGACTCAATCAGACATGCATCGCTTAAGGATTGTGTATTCAAGAACTATCCAAAACACTCTTCGTAAAGGTGTCACTGAAGACACTCTGCAGGACAGCAAAAGGGCCAACCCTTTCCAACCACAAATTACCGTTTAACATCAAAAGTACCATGCAGCCCTATCTCACCCTGATTCCTTTCCCACAGAATGATTGGAGCCATAAAACACCACTCTCTTCTTTCTCTAGCTGATGTGAACATGATAAGCCACAGGAATGTGAAAAGAGGGACACTCCTGTGGCTCAGGAGATAGAGCGGGTTGCCCATTAATTGCAACGTCGGCAGTTCAATCCCCGGCTCCTTCAGGCTGCATGTCGAAGTATCCTTGGGCAAGATACCGAGCCCCGAATTGCCTCTGGTGGCTGTTCTGCCAGTGTATGAATGTGTGTGAATGGTGAATGCAGATGTAGTGTAAAAGCGTTTTGAGTGGTCGAAAAGACTAGAAAGGCGCTATACAAGTACAGAGCATCTACTAACAAGTCATGGTTTTGTGAGCTAAGAGAATGTTTCATTATAAACTGTGTTGTTCTGTTTAAATAATAGTCCTTGTTAAGTTAGTAGTGGCGTTTGCCTCTTAGTTTAGTAGTAATTACCCTGTTGTTATCCTTTAGTGATGTTTGAAAACTAGAGAATCATTATTAAGTAATCTTTAAGAGTTTCCTAATTTCCTTTTGTTTTTTTTCTCTCTATTAATCACTGTCTGTTTAGTTTAACTAATGCTTTAACTAAATGTTTCCGTATATAATTTCTTATTAAAACGTGCATCCGCACGTTCCTCTTATGTATAATCCGCTTCCCAGTTCCCAGTTTGAGTAGTGAGTTTAAAAGTTGAATATCCACTGTCTGTTCATAGAACCAGAGCTCCACCAAGAGGACAGAAAAGGTATAACACCCAAGGGTTAGAATTTTTCTCAAGATCGGAAGAAGTGTCGAATATCTCTCACAATTTAACTGTATAACTTAAAACTTGCCCCTGGAAGCAAGAGTATTGAATTAAAATTTCTAATATTAATATTCATAATTTATTAACAGTAGCCCACGTAGGTATGCTACAAAATATATGATAAATTGGTTAGCTCACAACGATGTTTATCAGTTTGATGCTCTGGCTTAACGAGGCGTGACGGCGTGACAGTTTTTTAAGGAGGCATGACAGTGCCCCTGCGCAAGCTTGGAGAATGACGTATGACTTATGGAATTACTATAGTCATACGTCACCACCCCGTTTTAACAACTAAGCAACTTTTTTAGCTAACACTGATGCTTAAAAAATATTTGGCAAACTATGAGGGTAATCAACATTGTAAGGAAATGACTCAGAAAAATATGAAATATCATAGAAATGTTAAAATACATGGAACATGGAAACCTGGCACAGATCCATTCTCATTATACCTTTGTGAAGATACAAAAAAAACACCTACAGAAGGGTAACGTTAAAGTGTAATAGTCAGGCAACACAATTGACTCAGTGACAACATCACATCTAATGAAGTTAACAAGTTAACTTAGGTTCAGGAGCAGGGCCACGCCTCAACCACACCTCTAATCACCTGTCAAGCCAACTTATACCTGGTCAACCCATCCTGTCCAGTTTGTCTCAGTTTTCTCGACAACAGGCTGTGCTTCATCCTTAATTGCATGCTTAAATCTAAAAAAGGGTCATCATGGATTCCAAACTGCAGCTTAATAAGTCCGATTCAGGTGAACATTTATTTGAAAACAACTCTCCTCAAGCAATCATTTTCAAGCAGCAGTCCGACGACAGCCAAACTTCCAGGCAGAGCCGTTTGTGCTCCGTGGTGCACGTACCTTGGCTTCCAACCCCGGATCAATCTTGAAGAACTATGGTCGTCATCGACATAGCTGCAGTTCTTGGCCCATGCACAGTTCCTAGCAATTCACCACGGCACACTGTACTAATGTAATGAAATAATATTTTAAGAGACCCAACAATTCCCATTATTAGCGAGCACTCTGTGACAGAGGCAAGGAAAAATTACAAAAGAAAGCCGGCTCCGTTCTGTTTGAGGTAGAAACCTTAAACAGAATGTAGATTTAGGGTAAGACAGCTATCTGCCTTGACCGGTTGTGGGTGATGGCATACGCATAATCCTTCAAGGGAAATCCTTCCTGTCCAATGTTCTCACCAAAGCAGCAGCCGTCCACACCAGGGGAATTGCCAGGCTCTTGAAACATTGGGGACTTAGCCCAGCCCCGAAATCAACTGACTCATTTGCTGTTGCTACTTTGTTATGCCATTTGTCAAACTGAACCTTGTCTTTCCATTTCTCCTATAAATCATTAAGCTACTTTTAATTACTAACTATCATAGGCTATATTAATACATTTATTATGATTAATACAATTACTACTGATAATAATTAACTAATATTTGTTCGGGTTTGGGGGTCCTCCCCCTAAAAAATGTGCCATACAATGTACAATTTATTGAGGAAATGCCTTTATTTATATAAAGCAGGGATCAACGTTAAACTGTTTTGCAACTGTCCCCATCAGGCCAGCAGCAAATGCTTGAGCAGTTCAAACCCATATATCAGCTACCAAGTAGAAACTATTTCATGTACACAAAGATCCCCAAAATCTACACTGAAACTAGAGACCTCATTACCCAGCATCTCAGAGAGAAGCCATTTTATGCCTGCACAACTGATCTATGGACAAGCAGAACTGCAGAAACCTTCACGTCTACTACTATGCAGTACATAACCAAGTCTGCTGGTGTTTAGGCTGTAGCAACCTGAACACAGAACACACTTGTAAGAATTTCAAGAACGCCAGGCATCACAACAGACAATGCCTCAAACAACCAACCAATCAATGTTGACAAGGTATCTGTAGCGCTGTTGACTGATTGTATTTTAAGCACAGTATTGTTTGTCATTAATACATGGCTACACGCCACTGTTATTATTATCACTGTTATTAGTGATGTTGAGATGTTTTTATTAAAGGAGTGAATGTTGAAATTCTTGTTTTTTTTTTTACCATTTTTACTGTGAATTTTGTATTGACAATCATAGAATTTCATTGGTATCTGTGTTGACTACTAAATTTAATGACATCTCTACTCAACACATTGACTAAATACATCAGTTCCAGCTACACCACCAAGGCCTTGTCCAGATGCTTACCGCATCGGCACAGCTTCTACTGTATCTATATCTATACGATAAATGTCAAAAGCTGCAAAATGACACAAAAGGCAAACATGAACAATCCATCTATAATGATTCTGAGGTCATATTAACAGGGTTTTCTTGCCGTTCGGGTTAAGGGCAGTGGTCGGCAATAGGAGGCCTGTGGGCCAGCACCGGCCCCTTTGAAAGCAGAAATATATAAAATAAATACATTGATAGCTGCTGGTGCTGAAATAGATCTGTTATGACAGATTTGGTTACTCACATAATAACTTCCTCTTAAGTGATTGTGACTCCAAAATAAAAGCTTGAGAACGTATTTTGCAGCAATGCTTTATGTTGAGTTTATTGAGAGCTTTTACTTTGAAAAGTTCTGAAGGACATTCAAAAGAGTCTCTGGCCTGCTTGACGCACCTCTGAAAAAGCCGTCATTAAACCTGTGATTGGATTCTTCTGAATTTTCTCAGGGAAATGAAGATAAGCGTCCATTGGTTTATGAATGCGGATGAAACGACGGAACGCACACACACATTTTTGCACATGCTTTATTGTGAGCAATCTAATGGTTGTAGTTCCTCCCCAGTAGAATGATCTTTGGGTGTTGTTTATTTATTATCTGCTCTAGCTTTTCCAACTATTTGTTTAGAGATATGATGAAAATAATGGCCCAAGATGATGTGAAATTACATATTTTTCATTGGAAACATTAAATTTTCTTGGGGGAGGACCCTCAATCATCAATCTATCTATCAATCAAACCAGATGAAACTCATCAGTTAGCTAAACTTCAAATGTGCCTTCAGGATGTTAAAACCTGGATGACCTGTAATTTTCTAATGTTAAACTCAGATAAAACTGAAGTTATTGTTCTGGGGCCCAAGCACCTCCGTGACGCATTATCTAAAGATAACGTTAATAAAGTTTCCCTTGATGGCATCGCCCTGGCCTCCAGCACCACTGTGAGGAATCTTGGAGTTATCTTTGATCAGGACATGTCGTTTAAGTCTCACATTAAGCTAATTTCAAGGACCGCCTTTTTTCACCTACGTAATATTACGAAAATCAGGAACATCCTGTCTAAAAATGATGCAGAAAAACTAGTCCATGCATTTGTTACTTCTAGGCTGGATTACTGCAATTCCTTATTATCAGGCTGCTCGAAAAAGTCCATTAAGACTCTTCAGCTGATCCAGAATGCTGCAGCACGTGTTCTGACAGGAAGAAGGAAAAGAGATCATATTTCTCCTGTTTTAGCTTCTTTGCATTGGCTTCCAGTAAAATCCAGAATAGAATTTAAAATCATTCTTCTTACCTACAAAGCTCTTAATGGTCAGGCACCATCTTATCTTAAAGAACTCATAGTACCTTACTACCCCACCAGAGCACTGCGCTCCCAGAATGTAGGGTTTCTTGTTGTTCCTAGAGTCTCCAAAAGTAGACTAGGAGCCAGAGCGTTCAGCTATCAAGCTCCTCTCCTGTGGAACCAGGTTCCAGTTTGGGTTCAGGAGGCAGACACCATCTCCACATTTACATCACTTCCTGCAGGTTTTCTGGCTCTGGAGCTGTGTTACTAGCTATTGTTACTAGTCCTATTATTATTATTGTTATTATAATCATTAACATTACGATTGTTATCATTAACACTACTATAAATATCTATACCATTTTTCATTTAGTCTATAGCAACATCACCTTTACTGTCTGTACCTCTGTGTGTGTATATTGTGTAGGCTGCCTCCCTCCACTCTCTCTCCTTCCATCCCTCTCTTTTCCTCTCTTGCCCTCTCCCTCTCTCTCTCTCTCTCTCTCTCTTGCACAGATTTCCTGCACTCTAGCTTCAGCTCTTTTCCTGCCACTTAGGTTTTCTCCGTGCACTCCAGAAACGTCTAATCTCAGATTTTAGAAATAACCCAGTCAAAATTCCCCAACCAATAGAATGTATGGCATTTGTTGCAGGAGAAGTGGAATATATTTTGTCCAAGACTTCCATATGTCTTTCATAGGAAGCGACAGAAAACCTATTAAAAGAATAACACAATTGTTTGGAACTAAATCTAATTATGTCTATCACTGAAGGAAAGTTGTGTCTTGTAGTCATAATAAGTCATAATCCCTTCCTGTGTAAAGCCTATGTATGGAGTATGGACTGCTGATTCCAATTTCTTAAATTTAGGTTCAATTGATATTTAAATGACGGCAACTTTACATACATTTTCTATGTGAGCTATACTAACTCAATAAATGACTTCCAGGGACTTCAATCTGCCCAATCTTTCACTTTCACTTTCTCTTCTCAGTTATAACAGTGTCAAATAAAAAGTTATGACAGACAAACTTAGACCTACTGTGAAAAGTAGATTCATTGTTATTGTCTATTGTCCATCTTCATGGAAAAGTTCTGCTTCAACTTCATTAACAATCAATAAGGCATACGCGATTTCTTCAGCCATAGCTATCAGAACATTGTCTGCAAACTACAGATAGCCTACAGTTGGATCTAACAGGATGTAAATATTTTTGTGACTGGTGTATATTTTAACAAGGCTGCTGGAAACTGTACGACTTTACTGCAGCTTTTTGGCACCACCCCCTGTTGCTGCTGCATGATCCCGTCAACTTTCCAGGCGAAGCAATGACGCCACCGGATAGGTGACGGATAAAACTTAAATAAGTCAATGTTGACTTTTGGTTTCACATGGGACATGAACCCTGGTGTCTTGGGTGAAAGTCCTATGTTCCATCCATCCCAACACCTTCACAGGTAGACTTTCACCCTCTTTGCTGCTCTTTATACTATGTCACCTGACTTCCTAAAGGCTTTCTGGAAGCCCTGTGTGTCTCACACAGACACTAACTTGCGTCTGTATGAGGCCACATCCACCCTAACGTAGTTTTTAGAACAAATACATTCTCTGTCCACACTAGCGTTTTAGCTGCGTATCAGAATTGATCTTTGTCTATATTAAAATGACTAAAAAAGGTACATCTAGTGGCCATTCACGTACACTGGGCATGTGTACGTGAATGGCCACGTATGGAAAGATTTGGCGAAAGACAAAAGTAATGCAGACAAAGTACAGTGGATATTTTTTTGCATGGACCAACAAAGAACTGGAACTGTTACTGAAAGGAACACGAGAGTCCAAAGTGACTGTGGCAGCGGAAAACCGACTGGGAGTCGTTGCAAAGTAAATACGGCGACATGCACAGTAGAGGCTATCGACTAAGTGTTATTTGCAGGGTACAAGATATTTTAATAAAAATACCAAAACTAAAACACTGTCAGTAACGTTGTGTTTTTGCATTACATGACTGATAAGACCCAATCAGGATGTGAGTGTCTGTTTTTGTCTGTCCGCACTAAAACACTAGTTTTAAAACTTTTCCATTTTAATGTCTTCATGTTCACTTTTCCATCTTCACACAATTACTTCTGTCACTTTTTGAATGTGCAAGAAAGTACAACACATTTAATGATATTCAAAAAGAAGCATTTTTTGAAGGTTTGCCCCATATTTAACGATAGTTGTCTATCGCTCCTCTCTGTGCGGGGAGTTTTCCTTGCTCGAATGTGGCTTTTTGAAACAGCCTAAACACTGTTACCTTTAGGAGTGTTTGTATGACAAAAATTTGTTTGTTTCGACCATACCTCTGCCTTCATTGTGTGGTGCTTCTGCGTCTCTCTGAAAATGTTCGTTCTACCAGTCCACTGCCATAGTAAGGTGAGACAAAAGACCAGCGCTAATAGAAGTTGTGGGAATACAATGTCTTTCTTGGATTTCAAACTGACTGTGCCTATCAATATTGGTGTCCCCACACATTAGATCCCTCCTGTTTCTGTTCACTAGAGAAATTCCTCCCCTTGGTGTGAGGGTAAAACCAGGGAAAAGATAAATCTAAATCTTATGGCTTATCATGCAGCAGCAAATCTGGTTATTTGACTAACCATTAACGTTACTCTAGCTCTAGCAACTTTATCATTGATTATAACAAGGTGATAATGCTTTAATGTCCAGTCCTTAACCCAAATATGAACAAAAAAAATCACAGAACTTGAGACAAAACATTGCATTTGGCATTTTGTTGGCAGTTACCACGAAATCAGCAATGTCAGTGAGATTCCTCTGCTGCACCAACCCTCAGGAGCATGGTGGAAACTTACCAGTTGAATATGCATGAACAATACTAACAAGTGGATAGATGTAAGGAGGCATGACTCAACAAGACTCATGAAGTTATGCTGCTGCTTTTTTTCAATAACTCAGATAATACTTTTGCTCTTCTTTACATGTGACCAAAACTTGGCAGTATAAGAAATAGTTGTCAGCCACTGCTGGTTTCTTTTTTTTATCCCATTCAACCACCAAGAAGGCGTGGGTTAAGTGGTAAATTATTTAAAATTTTGATTTGACCATGCTTTTAAAACAGCTTAAGATAATATTCATTATCTACATTCTGTTGTTCTGCTGTAATAAAATCAATAGCTGATTTGCTTTTAGGATTTCAGATGCAAATAAATAATGAAAACTCTTTTAAGAATTTATGCATGCAGCATGTATTATTTGAAAACAGTCACAGCAAAAAAAAATAAATCTGTCAAAAATTGTCAAAGTAACTAACTAACTAACTAAATTTAGAGTTAAGATTTCGTTATTATGCATTTGCAAAAGAGAAATGTATTTGTTTACAACAATTAGAGCTCTTAGCAGCACTGATCATAACCTGAGGTTACATTAAACAAGGGAAATAGCTGCTCTCACTGCAGCGTAGCTGGTAACCTTTGGCCTACATAACACAGCTACAAGCGCCAAGCATAAGTGCAACCACAAAAGCCCAGCTGTCACTGAACTGCAAGAATACAGTTTGTTTCCTGTTCAAGTAATTAAACCACAGTAGTATACATTCACAATTTCTACAAAGGACAAACATAAAGACAGAAAAAACCTGCTTGTGACCATATGTGAAAGGAAGTGATAAAGAGTACCTGAGAAAGGTTGCGTCCGTCAATAGTCTGTGTTTCTGTAGCCCAAGGTGGGATTCATTCGGTGCCTTTTGGGGGAAAAAAGTCTAGATCCCCAAGCCTCCCCTGGACCAGTGTTCTTCTCAGCTCCGACCATGAGTGAGCCCATGAGTGAAAGTTTGAGAGAGCTGTGTTTGTGTGACAATGAGGGAGAGAGAAAGAGCAAGAGGGACAGAGTGAGGGGGGGGGGGGGATGTTATGCATTTCTGAATGGGCAACTTAAGGCGGAGACTGTTGAACGAGGCCACATGGTCTCACAGTAAAGAGGAGGGGTTTTGTACTGTAGCAAGCCAGCAGCATGTGGGTGACAATAGGTTGTCAGTATGTTGTCCAGATCTGAACAACTATCATGATCCACAGAGAATGAAACTATTCATTACATCTAGCGCCACCAACAGGTTGGATGTAGAATGTTTTTTTAGTGAAATGTCTCAACACTGAAATTAATGGATAGCCATGATTCCCAGATGGTGAATCCTAATAACTCGACCCCTTAACTTTTCAACTGTGTTACATGCGGTAGGGTTTAATCTTGACAAGCTGCAGGGCTGAAGTCTCTATTCATTCAACTTACACTGTAAATTTCCAGCTCAACTGAGGCTTTTTGAAGACCCTTTTCTCTCTCACTCTCTCGCCTGTCATTCACTGGTCTTGTGTGAGTTTTGCGTGCATGCCATTGTCGTAGCCGGCTATTTAAAAACGATATAATATTCTTTGTGTGGTTCATCAACAGTGATAAATTATCCGAAAGTCCCGCGAGGTGCTGACAACTCGGCACAACACCAGTGAAGCTGGGGCTCCGTCTCTCAGCAAGTGTTCCTCTGCTCCCCTCCCACTACACACAAGCTACACCTACACATGTGCACTGACGACCCAGGGTTAGGGTTACAATTTTGGATTTATTTATGCATTTTTAAAAAAGTTTTATTCTTTTTACATGTTTATTTACAGCATTAAACGTTGAAATGTATATTTTCATAGGTTGGTAATCATAATAACAATATAACATAACAATCATTTCATAGAACTGGTAGTTCTATGTAAAATCAGATGTCGAGCACCCCCATATCGCCTAAATGGCATGGTCCTTGTTTTGCTTGGGGCTCAGCCCTAATTCCCATCAGCCTACCCTGCGATGGACTGGCGACCTGTCCAGGGTGTACCCCACCTTTCGCCTGATGTCAGCTGGGATTGGCTCCAGCCACCCCCGACCCTGTACACGGGATAAGCGGTTGACGATGGATGGGTGGATGGAATACCATCAGCCTCAGCTCTACTTTGTGTTCAGTGCTAATATACAAATGTTACCAATTTTTCATATTCACTAAAATGATGAAGATGATAAATAAACAGCATGTTAGCATTGTCATTGTGAGCACATTGGCATGCTGATGTTAGCATTTATCTCAAAGCCACTGTAGACTCTATGCAATGCAAAGTTTGCCCGCGTTATTTTTTAATGGAAGTAGGGCTGGCCCGAATGTCATTTTTGGCCCAAAAGTCCTGCCTATAGTCGACTGATAGTCGAATCATGTGTGTTTTTGTGCACGGTGATTGCGAGCCGGGGGGAGGGGGGTGTTACACACGATAGCTCCGCTTTAATCTTGAGAAGCTGCAGGGCTGCAGTCTCTATTCATTCAACTTACACTGCAAATTTCCAGCTAAACTGAGGCTTTTTGAAGACCCTTTTCTCTCTCTCTCTCTCGCCTGCCATTCACCAGTCTTGTATGAGGCTTATTGTTGACCATTTTCTCTCTCTCTTTTTCTCTCTTGCTCGTCTGCCATTCACCGGTCTTGCGCAGAGTTTTACGTGCATGCCGTGCTGCCGACAACTGCATGCACGTCGCTGTTCCTCGCGGGTCTATTTCAAGTAGCCGGCTATTTAAAAACTATATAACATTCTTTGTGTGGTTCATCAACGGTAATAAATTATCTGAAAGTCCGGCGAGGTGCAGACAACTCGGCACAACACCAGTGAAGCTAGAGCTTGGTCTCCTCAGCATGTTCCTCTGCTGCCACTGCACACATACACGCTACGCTTACACATGTGCACTGACGACCCAGGGTTAGGATTACAATTTTGGATTTACTCACGTACTTTAAAAACATTTGTTAACAGTTTTATTCTTTTTACTTGTTTATTATTATATTGTAATAGGCTGTATATTAACTTATTGGAAGAAAACTGGTAGTTCTATGTAAAATCAGACATTGAGCACCCCCATATCGCCAAAATGGCATGATCCTTGTTTCGCTGTGAAGCTTAGACTGTGAGATTGACAGTCGAATCAGGCTCTACCCATCGAAGCATCAAATCTTATTATTGGGGGCCAGCCTAATTCAAATTAGGATTGGGTGATGTACAAAATTGGCATTGGACGATGTCTACAATGAAACATCGGGATGGAAGATGCCGCGCACCTGCTGCTGTGAAAAAGACTCACGGGTGGAAAAATCCACAAAAAAAGACGACATCTTTTCGGCCACTTTATAAAACATAACCTACTGCTGATGGAGAAACTCAGGAGGAGCAGACAGGGAGAGAGAGACAGAGAGAAGGGATTAAAACCACCTCCTACCTGGCACCTATTTCTAGGAAAAAACGCCTAACATATCCAAAATAAATCAGTAATATCTCCTCAACCATTAGGCCTGGATGCATAATTCTGGTCTCCTTTGAAAGGTCAGAAGCTAAAGAATATAAATCCATTGTAGATTAACATATTTATTTTACCATTACAGACTACATGGATATGAAATACAGAAAAAAAATATAATATTTTCATCCTCGCCTGGTAAAAAAAGCTTTATTTTGATGAAATAAACCATCAAAACCATCCTAAGGTAGACTATAATGCACCTGAATATCTTCTAATACACCTACAATACAAATGTAACTATAAATTTGATGAAAAGAAACTGATATACAGTTATTACACAATCTTTCAAAACTATACCAGGTGAATGTCCATGTTTTGGCCATATTTACTGTGGTCTCCATACAACCACGTTCCAAATAACATAAAGCTTCCAAAACATTGAAATATTGATAAAAACAGTCAATAAAAATGACCAAAAGCACTCCCATGCTTTACAGGCCCACAGCTTGAGAACAGAACATCCTACAGGTTCGCCTCCGCCAAACTACACTCTTCTTCGGCTCTCATACCTCGTGACACAAATGAAACTAAAGACCTCAGCCGACCTCACCAAGATGGCGGCCCGCCAGACGATCTCGGTGGACACAAAGCACCGCAGTTTTTGGACGGAGAACAGCGAAAATCGATTATGTCCCCCGTACCGGGTCAGTCCGTTCCCATTGCGTTAAAACATGGTATTTTTGTGGGGGAGTTTGGTGGTCCTCCCCAAAGAACTTTTTTATGTTTTCCAATTAAGAAATATGAAATTCCACATAATTTCTGAACACTGTTATAACCACATTTGTGAATAATAAGTTGGAAAACCTGGAGCAGATTTTGAATAAACTGCACCACAAAAGCTAAACTTGTTAAATAAGTCTACTGGGTTTGAATTATAACCATTAGATCTGGGAAAAGTCATTTGGTTAGTTGTGATGCTCTCCACAATGATTTTCCATTCATGGCGCAGCACCAAGCTGTTTTGAGCCTCACCACCTTATAATGGCAGGAAAACACTGTTAATATGACCTCAGAACCATTACAGATAGGACTGTTCATACCTTTTGTCTCTTAATTTACTGCTTTATACATTTTCAGAAATTAACAAATAATAGGTTATTTCTAACCTGTTCCACAGCGGCTGAAACATTTATTATTCCAAAAGGAGACTTAAGACTTCACTGTACTTTTACTCTTTACTAAAGTATTTTTTGGCCAGTAATCCACTTTTAACTTAGCTACATTTCCTATTCATACCTTTGTTACAATTAGTCTGTTAGCTGCTATGCATTTTGCTACATTATAGGGGCCATGTACAATGTTTAGAGGCCTCTAGCTGTGAGGTTTCAGATTGCAACCACTTTGTTTCCACGTGTGTGCTTGAGCTAATGAACGACCACTTGGCATTGGCCAAAGCAGACATAACAAGACACAGCATCACACAAAATGCTGGAAACTCAGGTAAACTTTCACTGCAATATTACAGTAATATTTTTATCATCTTGACATTAAACTACTCCATGCTAGTTGCATGATAATGTTACTGGCGCCAGACCTAGGCAGCAAAGGTTACACAGGCTAGGAAGCACTGTGTAGCCACTGTGGATTAATAGAGAGATGACCAAAGTTAGCGTCTTGCTCAAGCCAGAGCTCGTTTATTTATGACTACAATCACATACTGTCTCAGTCACATTATCTTCAGCTTCCTTAAAGTGCATGTTACCAATACTAAACATTTCACAAATAAACAACAAAAGACGTAATCAAACTGACAATATACACTATATAAAGCATTCTACCTTACGGAAAATAACTACACATGACATCAAAATAATTTAACAGATATTCCACATAATCAAAATTGACTTAACTCAAAATACTAATATGCAACAAAATAATATATATCAAAACACACATTCACTTATTAACACATTACATTATATTTCTGCTAACATTAATGGTAACACTAGCATGAAATACACATACATTTTTCTACACATTTCTTGAACGTCACACTCTTTCCTACACTTGGACTTAACTGCAGCGCGAAACAATATGGCGGTACCACGACACGCTCGTGTGTGAACATCGAGGTGAACTTGTTTGAATATGGTATCTTTACCCTGACCATTTACTCACTACTGGCTGGCTAAAACTCTTAACAACGTCCAGAACACATATTCATCTGTTACAGAATGTTAATGTTAGTTACTCACACTTACAAAACTACTGTGTGAGACTGAAGTTCATGAAAAAAACTACTTAACTGACAACGCTTGTTGGAGCAGTTAGCTACAAAACGAAGCTTACTACACTTTACACACATCTTGAAATCATCTTACAACCCTACAGAACATTTTATACAGCATTCACATTACATACTGATCCAAGCTAAACACAGAAAAACTAGTTTTACTGTACCTGTGGATTAATAGAAAGATGACCAAAGTTAGAGTCTTGCTCGAGCCAGAGCTCGTTTATTTCTGAGCTGCGCATGAGCGGGGCTTTTAGCCATAGACAGTAAATAACTGGATGAAGCCACCCTGCTGATTTCAATGGAGAGCAGTGAAGCCAGTTTTGGACCAATAAAATACTACTACAGGGTTACTTCCTGTTGGCACCAGCATCTACTAAGCATGATCGCGCTGCATAACCGTAGTTTAATGACGTAAAGCAACAGCAGAAACACCGTAATTCTGGTAGCTGCAGAGCTGCGCCAACAAAAACTTTCATGGCTCAGTGTGTTTGACTGACTGGGATTGTCACTGTTTAATCCGCCCGAGGCTCCCCTGACAAATACCAACATAGCGTCACTGATCGCCGAATAATAATAATAATAATAATAATAAACTTTATTTGTAGAGCACTTTTCAAAAACAAGTTACAAAGTGCTTTAACAAGTGTAAAGAAAATAATACCCAAGAGACAATAATACAAAAACAATACAAGATAAAAGCATGAAAACATTGAAAGACTAAAATACAGATAAATATAAAATTAGTAAAATACAATAAAATAAAAGGGATAAAATAAAATCAAATAAGATCGGGAAAGGCTCTCCTATAAAAGTATGTTTTAAGAACGGACTTAAAAGAGTTCACTGACTCAGCTGACCTGATTTCCTCAGGCAGGCTGTTCCAGAGCCTCGGGGCCCTGACAGCAAACGCTCTGTCCCCTTTAGTTTTCAGTCGAGACTCTGGAACAGACAACAGACCTCTGCCCGAGGATCTCAAGGTACGTGCTGGTGTGTATGGGACTAAAAGTTCAGAAATATAACAAGGCCAGAGGCCATGAAGAGCTTTAAAAGTGATCAATAGAATTTTAAAGTCAATTCCAAAACATACTGGGAGCCAGTGTAGTGAAGCTAAAATAGGAGTAATGTGGTCATATTTCTTTGTTCTGGTTAAAAGCCTGGCAGCTGAGTTCTGGACAGTCTGGAGTCGATCAATAGATTTTTGGGTTAAACAGGTGACAGGCTGTTGCAATAATCCAGGCCTGATGAGATGAAGGCGTGTAAAATGGTCTCGGTGTCCTTAAAACATAGATCGAATTTTTGCTATATTTTTAAGTTGATAAAAACATGATTGAACAAGCTTTGTGGTGTGCTGCTCGAAATTTAAATTACTATCAAACCAAACACCAAGGTTCTTTGCCACAGGCTAATTGTGATTTACTAGGGAACCAGCAGATGGCAGTATTTGATTTGCCATCTGCTGGGACCCGATGACCAGGATTTCTGTTTTGTCTGAGTTCAGCTGGAGGAAATTATTTGACATCCATTTTTTAACTTCACAAAGGCAGTTGTTAACTGAACTCAGCATTCCAGGGTCTGTGGATCTGATGGGCAAGTATATTTGTGTGTCGTCAGCATAAATATGAAAAGAAATGCCATGTTTATGGATAATATGTCCAAGGGGAAGCAGATACAAGGAAAACAAAATGGGTCCTAAGACCGACCCCTGAGGCACACCATATTTAACTGGACAGAACGAGGAGACATAGTTGTTTACAG
>NC_060166.1:1787320-1791785 GCF_021292245.1 Micropterus dolomieu | reverse complement strand
CTTCCATTTCCTGATAACTGCACCGACAGTTGATCTTTTCTCTCCAAGTTGCTTTCCGATTCTCTTGTAGCCCATCCCAGCCTTGTGCAGATCAACAATCTTGTCCCTGATGTCCGTAGAAAGCTCTTTGGTCTTGCCCATGGTGCTGATGTTGGATGCTGGTTGTTTGGGTGTTGACAGGTGTCTTTTATACAGGTAACGAGGTGAGGCAGGTGTATTTGATGTAGATAACTGGTTGGGATTGGGGCTGTGTCTTAAAGAAAGACTAACTGGCTTGTAGGAGCCAGAATACTTGCTGTTTGGTAGGGGGTCATATACTTGTTTTTCCTCATCAGATGGTTATCAATTTTTATAAATTCATATGACGTGATTTTCTGGAATTTTCTTTGGGATTCTGTCTTTCACTGTTAGAATGTACATATGATTAAAATTGTAGATTGTTGCATTCTTTGTAAGTGGGCAAACCTGCAAAATCAGCAAGGGGTCAAATACTTATTTCCCCCACTGTATATAATGCAAGCACGCCGTTTGAGCAAAAGCAGAGCAAATCTAAGCGCAAACTGGGGCTGTCCGAGTGTGAGGGCAGGGTTTTGAGGGAAAGAGTGAAATCACTGCTCTTAAATTGAAAGACTTGCTCTTGAATAAAGATGGGAAAATAATCCCATTTGAACCTCCCCATGCAGCATCCCACTCTACTCGTTATAATTTATTTACTTATCTTTTATTTTTTATTCTGCTGCATTTTATTCTATTATGTTAAATTCATCGCTCCATCCCAACTGTTGACCTGATCCCAGCTACGCCCCTCTCCAAATAGAAAGGTGCTCCTCAGACCCCTCCTGTAGGGGTGGGGCTGTTCAAAAAGAGATCTGACTTGCAACAGGCCAGCCACCTCCTACAGCTCTGGTGGCGAAAACACAGAAAGGAAGGATGAGGAAAAAGGAGCAAACAACAAGCAAACATACAAAAAGAAAAAGAAAGACCGCACCTGCCACAGATCCACCCCAGCCCCCCTTTGTCATTAGAGCCCAACCCTGGACAGAGCCCAACCAGAGATGCACAAAACAAGGACATGGATTTTGTCCCCATCATTTAAAGCACATTAAAAGAGATCTTTTACCGGCCAGTCTGAACTGCATGTTTACAGTAAAACCTAAATATTGTTTTATGGCCGACTTGAAATACAGTCAACTTATCCCTGTCCCTGTTCAGGTATTACCTTTAAAGACCCTGGTCACTGATCTGCTGAAATGCAGCTAAGTTTCATTACATCTATAATGAGACCTCATTGTGGTTCGCCTAAAGGATCGGAGAAGCCTCTAATCTTGCATAGAGCAGTAACGTCAGAATTCTATCATAGGCATAGCATAGATAAAGGCCTCCTGTGATTGTGCTGGGAGTCCGCAGAGTGCAATACCTGCAAGTCCAGAGCTGTGAGCTGCTTTCCCTTCTCTCCTGAGTTGCGTTTATATTCCTGGATGGTCCAGGATGGCCGACCATGCTTGCCATCTGACGGACCGGTGAGCCTCAGGTCGGTGTATAGGGGGCTGCCTTTCACATGGGCCTTAATGGAGGGTGTGAAGGTGTGTGGTGAGAAGACCTGTTCGATCAAGTAGGAGTCCTTCGGCGGTTTAGGAGGGCGGTGGGCAAGCGGGAGCTCGTACTGAAGCTCTCGCTCTGCCTGGAAATGGAGAGAAGATTAAAGAAGAACAGAAAGGTCAGTGAAGTGCACCTCTTCAACCTTGTGAGCTTTTTCTCTGAGCATTAAGATACTTTTTAAACTTCACAACTTAGCTAGTATAACAGGTAATCTGTAAAACAAGGAGCACAGGATATAGTGGATCTAGAGTTGGCTTAAAGTTTGGCTTAGCTTCACTAAAAAAAGACCTGTAGTAAGGAGATTTGGTGCAAGGGTGGAAGCAGCTCCAATATGACAAAGCATTTACTTCAACACAGTGTGAATCTGATTATTATTGAATCTCAGTTCAGATTCCAGCCCCTTCAATAAGTAGAATCGGAATGATTAAATGACTTTTAAAGATTGGCTATATTTGACTTGAAATTAAACCTATCCCTATCCCTTTTCAGGTATCACCTTTAAACAACCTGGTCACTGATCTGCTGGAATGCAGCTAAGTTTCATTACATCTCTAATGAGACCTCATCAGCGTTCCCCTAAAGGGTCAGAGAAGCCTCTAATAATCACCCCCATTATAAGGTTATAGAGTTTTGGATTTTTCATTAATTTTTATTTTGACTTTTTGTTTTCAATTTCAGTTTAGTTTTAATTAGTTTTTAATGTGGGTTTGCTAGTTTAGTTTAGTGTTTAATAGTTTCAGTGTTAGTTTTAGTCTTTGTCGCTGAACAATGCCGAGTCACAATGCCGTCACTTCAGGTTACTTCAGTTCTGTTTATTTTATTTTATTCACAAAACATTAATATCATAAGAAATATTGCAGATTTGTAAAAAGGGACACCCTTTTTTAAACTATCTAACGCTTTTATATAGGGGCCCAAACACTAAGCAAAAGCCTAATTAACAGTTAACTCTATGCAGTTGTTGCATTTATATTATTTTGTACAATTGTATTAGAAAACATAATAGAACACCGAAGGTTGAGGTCAAAACGGTGGCTGTAACACAGTGAATTTATATATTTGACTGTCGCAACCCGAGCGAAATGACTCTGTTCGCTATCAGAATGTGATCCATTCGGTGGATAACATTTGAAAAGGCTACACCAGCCGCACATTTCCTATTTTACGACCATTTACGTTAGCGGAGCGCTAAACCGGAAGTTAGCCTGCTCAGCCGGCAAAAGTCGACACAGTGGACGCTGTAGCGCTACTGCCGACTAGCATTTGGGGGTGTACAGCGCATGCAATTGCATGCAGCAGCTCGCAGGTGTCAATTAGAAGATCATGCATCAAGTGTTTAAACTTTTGTCAATATAGACATGCTGCACATTGTTAGATCGGTCAGATTCTTCACAATTAAATAGTTTGGTTCATTTTACGGAAACAATGAGCACCAATAGTTCATTCAGATTTATAGGCATGACAAAGTTATTAAAGGCCTGTCCCATATACACGCCTGTCCCAAATATAGGCAGGTTGAGTTCAGTGACCTAAGCAAATAAAAGCTTGGCCTATTAAATAAAGTTTTACAGTATTCTACATTCAAATATAATCTATTCATTGTGAGTTGGTTGACTGAACTTTTGTCTTCCTTTGTCTTTTTACTTCTATTCATTATGATTATGTCATGAGTTTTGGCCCTGCAATTCCCATCATACTTTTGGTGATGTATACAGGAATGTATATATATATATATATATATATATATATATATATATATTTGGTGAATCTGCACCATGAAAAGCCATGCTGCATTTACAGCAATTACTGTTACCATGGATGTATAGGCAACATGCACGTAATTACTTTTACCACTCAAGAAAAAGTCTACATTGAAGTTATAAGATGTGCCATGTGATTGTATTGATTATATGATTTCTTAAAGGATTTAAAGGTTCAGTAAGTAGTTTTATAAAATTAACTTTTGTCATATTCGCTAAAACTCTCCATATCCTGACGTTAGTACATGAGGCAGATAATCTTTAAAAAAATCCACCTCTCTCTGAAGAAAACAACCAATCAGAGCCAGGAGCAGTCTCTTCAGCAAACACAATGTCTGAAAAACAACCAGCAGCAATGAAAGAACTGCCCATCCATCCTTTGTCAACAACAGTGTATGTGATCATGTCCCAAATCTACAAGGAGCTTTGGGCTCATTGTGGTCAATGCAATCGTATCGATGAGTCGTAAAGAGGCATGATGACAAACAGTGGGAAATAACTTTTTAGGAGGAGCACTGGTGTACTAGCCTCTGATCCTGCTGTTAGAAGTTCTTGCAGTAGCCTATGAAGCCTGCACGCTCTTTGAGAAGACCAGTCCTAGCAAGAGGGACCGGTGTCTTGGTGAGACTCTCGCGTGCCCTACGCAGGATGAGGTTGCCAGCGCAATTGTAGGTTTGGTTGGAGGGGCTTAGCAGAGCAAGACAATGTTCAATTGTTATGGACTGCTGCTTTAAGGACATTTATCTGCAATCAACATCATATATACATCTACATTGGGCTGCATATGTGTTGAATAGTAGTATATAGTAATAAAACTCAATTCAATTATTTTTCCTAATAGCAAAGTCTTTCTCATGAAGTATCAATTCCTACAAAGCAACAAACAAAATAAAGAAGATAACATTCCCAAATACCAAGTATTGATTGCATTGATCCCAAAGAACTGACAACTAGCTGCCATCAATACCAAAATCAATGAAGGTGATATACTTGTGTGAGTGTGTGTATGTGTGTGTGTGTTTGTCTTTATTAAGCAGGAAAGCTAAAGTGGCTATTGGGTTGCAGTCAGCAGCTTGTGTTTATTGAATGGCTGTGCAATGTGTGTG
>NC_060166.1:1777645-1787220 GCF_021292245.1 Micropterus dolomieu | reverse complement strand
GTCATGAGTTTTGGCCCTGCAATTCCCATCATACTTTTGGTGATGTATACAGGAATGTATATATATATATATATATATATATATATATATATATATTTGGTGAATCTGCACCATGAAAAGCCATGCTGCATTTACAGCAATTACTGTTACCATGGATGTATAGGCAACATGCACGTAATTACTTTTACCACTCAAGAAAAAGTCTACATTGAAGTTATAAGATGTGCCATGTGATTGTATTGATTATATGATTTCTTAAAGGATTTAAAGGTTCAGTAAGTAGTTTTATAAAATTAACTTTTGTCATATTCGCTAAAACTCTCCATATCCTGACGTTAGTACATGAGGCAGATAATCTTTAAAAAAATCCACCTCTCTCTGAAGAAAACAACCAATCAGAGCCAGGAGCAGTCTCTTCAGCAAACACAATGTCTGAAAAACAACCAGCAGCAATGAAAGAACTGCCCATCCATCCTTTGTCAACAACAGTGTATGTGATCATGTCCCAAATCTACAAGGAGCTTTGGGCTCATTGTGGTCAATGCAATCGTATCGATGAGTCGTAAAGAGGCATGATGACAAACAGTGGGAAATAACTTTTTAGGAGGAGCACTGGTGTACTAGCCTCTGATCCTGCTGTTAGAAGTTCTTGCAGTAGCCTATGAAGCCTGCACGCTCTTTGAGAAGACCAGTCCTAGCAAGAGGGACCGGTGTCTTGGTGAGACTCTCGCGTGCCCTACGCAGGATGAGGTTGCCAGCGCAATTGTAGGTTTGGTTGGAGGGGCTTAGCAGAGCAAGACAATGTTCAATTGTTATGGACTGCTGCTTTAAGGACATTTATCTGCAATCAACATCATATATACATCTACATTGGGCTGCATATGTGTTGAATAGTAGTATATAGTAATAAAACTCAATTCAATTATTTTTCCTAATAGCAAAGTCTTTCTCATGAAGTATCAATTCCTACAAAGCAACAAACAAAATAAAGAAGATAACATTCCCAAATACCAAGTATTGATTGCATTGATCCCAAAGAACTGACAACTAGCTGCCATCAATACCAAAATCAATGAAGGTGATATACTTGTGTGAGTGTGTGTATGTGTGTGTGTGTTTGTCTTTATTAAGCAGGAAAGCTAAAGTGGCTATTGGGTTGCAGTCAGCAGCTTGTGTTTATTGAATGGCTGTGCAATGTGTGTGAGTCTTTAGAGAAATTATAGTGTGATAAAGTCAGCCCGTTTTCATTCCCAGGGCATCAGTGTGTCACGACCTTTGGTTTATGGTACCAACGCACATGGCAGCCTTTAGCATTACAGTTGAACGCACAGGGGGAAGCCCTTTAGCGTCATTGTGCAAAGCTGAAAGTAGGCCTATTATAAATTACAGAAAAATCGTAGAAAGGAGGTCGTTGGGGTAGATGGGCAGTTCAGAAACCGGACTTTCACCCAGGAGAAAGTTTGTCAACATTGATTGCTTTTAGTTGAGTTACGCATGTTACGTAAGGTAATTATGTAAGTTAAATCATGTAAGTAACATAGTTTTTTTAACCCAAAATACGATCTTTTCCTAAAACTAACCTAAGTTTTGGTGCCAAAATCTAACCAAACTGCAATGTTTCACAACATTAAGTGGTGCTAATTAGCAGAGTTTCAGGAGCGGGACCACACATCAACCACGTCATCGCCAGCATTTACATAAATACCCACGCGTCCTAACTCCTCCCCTTCGCTCTCGTATCCTGCACAGCTCTCGCATTCAGCACCCGAACCAAGACCAAGCAACAGCTTGTCGAGCATGCTACACTAACGCTGCTACCCCATAATACAAATCATCACAAGCTACTGCATCCATCCACTTACCTGACTGCCAGCGCCCCTGGCTGCCTACCATCGAACGGCTTCAGTCGGGGCTCCGGGCACTGGGATGCTAGCGCCCCCGGCTGCCCACCTTCAACCACAGTAACCAATAGCAATTACACCTCACGCAAACTCAGCAGCTGCCTGCAGCAGGAGTTTGGCACCGAGATGCCAGCATCCCCGCCGCACCCTACCACTGTCTCTAGCTAACATGCGGCTAACAGTAATTTCGAGTTAATATCCGGCTTACAGTCATTTCGTGTTAATATCCAGCTTACAGTCGACTCTAGTTAATATCCGGCTTACAGTTGTCTCGGGCTCACAGTAATTTCAAGCCAATATCAGCTAACTGTTATTTCAACCAACATCCGGTCACGGCCACTCGAGCTAACATCTGGCTCACAGTCATTCCAAGCTAACATGCGGCTCACAGTTGTCTTGAGCTCACGGTCGTTTTGAGCGCACATCCGGCTCATGGTCATTTCGAGTGCACATCGGACTCACGGTCATTGCAATCGACCAAGTCATTGTAAACCAAAATTGTTTCGAACTCAGTCGCTTCAAACGTGCTTGTTCAAGCTCACATCGAGCTAACAGTCGTTTCGAGCTTAGGTCAAGCTAACAGTTGCCTTCACCAAAGTCAGCCTAAGCTAAGTCATTCACATCGCGCTAAAGTCACTTCGCATGCTCAGTCGCTTCGACCTCACGTCGAGCATACAGTTGTTTCGAGCAAACATCAAATTAACAGCTTTTTGAGCTATCACCGATGTGGGGGAGGCATGTTGCGGAGTGTTTGGTGGGCGGGGTATGGAAGATTTAATTGGACTTTAATATTTGGAACCAACAGAAGACAATCCACAAATGTGTACTATGATTAACAAATATTTCACTATTCACAAATGTGTGTTTTTAAACTTGTGTTGTGTAAAATCATATCCACAAAAATACAGTGATGTGTACACACAAAACAGTTTTTACAGTTTTTGTGGGTCACATTACATTTTTAAGTTGCTTTTTACACATTTGTGGAATTTTGTCCAATGTGTACTGCGGAGATCTGTAAATAAACATAAACACAAATATCTCAATATTGACCAAAGTTTCACCATTTTTTTTCAACACCTTGTTGAAAGTATGACACGAAGAATTAAGGCAGTTCTGAAGGCAAAAGGGGTCCAAACCGGTACTAGTGAGGTGTATGTAATAAAGTGGCCAGTAAGTGTATATAACAAGTGTAAGTAACATTGGATAAAAGTTAAATGAATGAAGGTAATGTAATACAGATTGATTGAAGGGGTGAAGAGTATCTTTTTCTGCTAAGGACCAACACAAGAATTTAATCTGTAAAAACGAGTGAATTTACAATGTCTCAGTTAGTCATGATCTTCACAAATACAACCCCAGTGTAAGCAGCTTTAAATTAATGTCAAAGGACCCTACAAAGAGAAAAGGGGAGGTTAAGTGGTACAGAGGCAAATGTAAAAAAGAATTAGATAACACCCCGGGGTCAGTTTTATTGCAGGATAGTGAGATGATATACTGCTACTTAAGAGATGTGCTAAAACAGCAAAGGGCTGCATAAACACAAAAGGGTCAGGACCGATTTCAATTAACATCCGCTCCATTTAGCTTCCTGCAGAAAGGTCACAGAATTATTTAAAAACCTGTCTCCAGTCAGCAGGGCTTGTGTGAGGAGCAAGCAGGAACCTCTCAGTTTGAAATGTGAAAAAGACCTTAGACTTGCATTCTTTTCTCAAAACGGCCCTACTTCTCAGCTGATTTATTGCCTCAATAAACTCTTTCCTAATGAGTTTATGGTCTCAGTTGCTAGTTTAAGTCTTCAACACAGCATGATGTTCATTTAGGAAATTATTGTCCCAATATTTCTAATTATTATTAATATCATAGTTAACTTATGAATTATGGATGCACCTTTCTAACCAAGCTAGATAGGGCCACCCTCTTGTCCAGTTCTGTCTGACTCCAAAAAAACAAGATTGCGACAAAATGCCAAACTTCAGGCTTCAAAATGGTAGTCCACAAACCAATGGGTAATGTCATGGTGGCTACGTCCAATTCTTGTGCTAAAAGCTGAAAATGTTCCCAAAAAACAGAATTAGCAGGAAAGTTAAACATTTTCGCTAATATAATTGCGAAAATAATAGAAATGATGCGTATACCAACGCAAAAGTAATAATGCCTGGCTACTAGGGATAACCCAGAAAAGTCCGATGCTTCAATAGGAGGAGCCTGATTCAACTCCCGTTGAATATTCCCAGCCGCGTTATAAAGCGAGGATCACAGCATTCTGGGGGTGCTCAATGTCAGATTTTACATAGAACTACCGGTTTTCTCCCAATAAGTTAATATACAGCCTATTATATAAATATCAACATATAATGCTGTAAATAAACATGTGAAAAGAAAGAAGCTTTTAAATCTTTTTAAAGTGCATGAATAAATCCAAAATTGTAACCCTAACCATTAAGGTAGGGGGCATCAGTGCTCATGTGTGGCGTAGTGGAAGAGGAGAGAGCACCGGTGCGCCGGTGTTGTGCCGAGTTGTGCTTGAACATCGGGGGATATTCGAATCATTTATCACCACTGATGAACCTAACTAATAATAAATTGTTTTTAAACAGTAGCCTACTTAGAATAGACCCGCGAGGAACCACAGACAAGCAGAGCAAAGAGAAAAGGGTCATCAATAAGCCTGGGTTTAGCTGTAAATATACAGTGTAAGTTACAGTGACTAGTGATTAGAGACTGCAACTTCTCAAGATGAATGCAGAGTTACCATGCTGAGTGCTCAGTCTGATTGCTGTAAAAATATAAATACTGCGTGACACTTATGCGTAATGCTGCATGATAGTGTTGTGTAATATTTGCTATCTTAATGTTTTAAGCTATAGGATGAAGTTACTATACAGTGCAGTGTAAGCCACTTTTTTGCTCCAAGCAGTGACAATGATTCTCCTCTTTATGAGCATTTTTAAAAATGTAAATAGACAAAAACCCAGGTGTCGAGCAATGATACCCAGGCATGTGTGTGAGTATACAAGAAAGCATAAACAAACGAAAAATGAGTGTCAGCAAAAAAGATAAGAAGACGACTATTTTGGGAAAATCCCCGGAAGACATCCAGTTGTGAGCAATGTATTACAAAGAGTTGATTTACCATAATTATGTAATCAGAAAACGTTTTGATCTTTGCAATCTGTCCAGCTTTAATAGTCTTAATTTATGCATGCTTGTATATTTGGTAACTATATAGACAGCTAAAATTAAGATCACAGTGTTAGCAAATGTGTGTGCTGTCAGGAGGTAGAGGAAGACACACAGTAGAGTGAGGAAGCAGCCACTTGGCTATCTGGGAATTTCCCCAGAACCAGATGCAGCAGAAAGAGAGTCGAGAGATGACTTAATGCTTAGAAACAGCAATAAAAAGAGGTCCAAAAGAAGTTAAAAATCAATTGCCGGTCTGTTGCCTGCTGCGCTGGCGCTGCAGAGAAGTAAGCAAATGGGATAAATAGGATGGAAGATATCTACAATGATGACTGGCTAATATGCCAATTTAGATTTCCTTTAATCTTTGTGCTGAACTATGTCCAGAATTCTAGACAGACCATGGACGACCCTTCATGGTCCTAAGGCCCCCCAAATAATAATCCATCCATCCATCGTCAACCGCTTATCCTGTGTACAGGGTCGTGCCAAATAATAATAAGAAAACTAATTATTAGATTTTGATGGGGGTTTTTTTACAGTGCAGACATGTACTCGACAAAGAAAAGCAAGAATATTGATAAATACTATAGAAATATACAAATGTAATTTGCATTTATTGGCTTAATATAATCCTTCTGGTTGTTTCCTCTGCTTCACAATTTCAATCCCTGCTGTGGTCGGACACTAGGACCCCGAGGGAGGGTGCGTTTCATCCCTGCTTTGCCAAGCTTCCGAGCAATGATACTACACAGAGAGACAGATGCACACAGAGACACACAGACATGGTGAAGGAAGATTGATTTAGCGTAGTGAGTGATACAGAGTGAAACTGTAACTTGCTGAACTTAAGCTACATTTAAAGGGATATTTTAGTCGGCTACGGAAAACACTAATGTTGGTAGAGTGAATGCCATTAATATTACCTATCTCTAGTACTATTTCTAAACAGTATCAGTCCCCATAGAATGTTGTTGTCAGTGAAAACTAACTGTCATAGTGTCCCTGTTAATGCAGTTGTATATCCTTCCATTCATTGAGAGAGAGAGAAGCGGGAGATTGGCAGGGCAGCTGATTCTGAGCTCAGTAGTGGTCCACAGGTCTGTAGTGGTCTACAGGTCTAAGGAAATGTGAGGTGTTTTGTTTTCTTCTAACAACAGACATTTGTTGGCAGGTCTAGGCACCAAGGCAGAGCCTAAACTAAATTTCTTCATGATATTTATTATATTTGCTATATTATGACCAACTTAACTTTCTGCATTTATTGGCTGTAATAAATGAAATAAATACTGTATGTAGATGTTGCCTAAATGGCTAGGCTATACATGAGCATATACCCACAGATATACACACAGGAAAATACAATAAAAGCAATCATATATACAAGAGGGGCGTTTCTAGGCTCTTGAAACATTGGGGACTTTCATGTTTTTTAAATTTGGCCTTTAAACACTTAATTTCTGCATTCTGGTGAATGTTTCTAAACCAATTTATTGAGGAAATGTCTTTATTTATATAAAAGAAAACACAATATTCAGTTGACAATTCAAAATATAAATAAAAATATATTGTAATATAATGCAGTAAGGCTCTTAGGCATTCTGTGTTGCTGTTGGATGTGTTTCTCCAGTAGAAACTTTTCTCATATAATTTCTTCCCAAACACACATGTAGGCATGACTGAAGTAAAGTCTTTAAATGTGTAAGTGGCACCTTTTTACCTTAATGATAAATCAATTAATATTAAATCAGTAATAAACTCCTGGACTTTAACAGCTCCTGTGTTTTAGCAGGTTTTCTGCTCATGTTTAAAAGTTTCTGCACATTAACAATCTCTCCCAGATGTGTTCTCTGACATTTACAGAATAATATTTTGAGACAAAAATCATAATATTATGTGAATAACATCATTATCTTATGAGAATGAAGTCATAATATTTTAACAAAATCTACCTGCCCCACTGGGAGATGAGCTCACTGCTCTTCATCAGAGGTGGAAAAGTGAAAACACTTGTGATCAGACAGAAATAATACCACAAATCCACACAAATGTTAACTTCAGCACCTCTGATAAAGTGGGACACACCCTGGAGCAGAGACCCAAACAGAGCAAAGTGTCTCAGAGTGAGGGGGGACAGAGACAGTAACGAGAGTGACAGGTGTCTGTGTCGAGGTCAGCTGTGTAATGTTATTCTCTCGCTACTTTGCGGCGGACCGTTTGTGTAGCAAATAGGCTATATTAATTAGACACTGACCAACAACATTTATATTTAAATGTTTTGATTAGGCTACAATTTTGCTAGGGACAACTCAGTAGGCCAAGTCACGGACAAGCCCTGAAGCTGTGTGCAATGCTCCCTCTCTCTCTAAATACAGGCGGCACGTTACGCGCAGTTCAAACAAAATGTAGCAATATTATTGCGAGTAGCCTCCGCTCTTCCAAGAGATGTGGGACAGACTGCGTCATGGGGATTATTGCATATTAATACAGAAAATATTTTTATGTTGTTGTTGAGTTACATTCAGGGCTACAGTCAAAACATTTGGAGTAAATGATCTGGCAATGCAGATGACATACAGTACATGTATCTATACATATAGTAATTATTACTCCAAATCTTTTATTCCTTCCACCATCAGGTTATTAAATACAGACAGTAGCCACTTTAAATAGGATCCTTATCAACAGCTTACCCATGTGTGCTTGTACACTGCAAAAAAGGAATTTCAAGAAAGTAAAAAAGCCTTGTATCAAGGAAATCTGTCTTATTTTTTGTCCAGCATGTTCTGCTTGGGAAAAATAATCTCATTTAAAAAGACTAAGTAACTTTTTCTTAATAAGATATTCCAGCTAATTTTGAGCTGTAATGAACCAGTAACAGGGTATAAAAATGTTTTACAATAAAACCCAGCAGAGCAACAAGATTCTTTGCCTTATTTTAAGAGTAACACTTGTACAACTTCTCGATTTAAGAATTCCAAGAAACAAGAACAATTAAAGGTTGTTTATTTTCATTTTTTATGTTCTCAGGCCATCTGAACCTGGCAGAACCTGCTGCTTCATATCTAACATATTAAGATGACAACAGGCCTATACAACATGATACAAATAACCATGATGGACAAAACAACAAAATTACCAAAAATTACCAAAATTAAATAACCCTTGACTCAACTGCATTCTCAATCACAATGTTGCAATGAATATGGTTTATGCAGTAGGATCCTGCAAGCTTCAGCATAACGACTGCTATTAATTAAGTGGTTGCTGATCTGTTTTATTATTCAGATTAAAGTTATTTTGATACATGAAAAGAAACTCTGTGTAGCCCAAGCACATCTCCCAGATAATATTTTATAGGAACATATGTCACTTTCTTGTGAGTATAACTGTAATTTGGAGTGAAATCTATCAGCCATTATTAGTTCAGCTGCTTGTGCCATGTTTGGAATCCCTATTATATATTCAATTCAATTCAATTCAATTTTATTTATATAGCGCCAAATCACAACAACAGTTATCTCACAGTGCTTTTCATAAAAAATCAGGTCTAGACCGTACTCTATGATGCTATTTACAGAAGCCCAACAGTTCCCACCAAGAGCAGCACTAGGCGACAGAGGCAAGGAAAAACTTCCTTTTAAGAGGCAGAAACCTCGAGCAGAACCATGGCTCAGGGTGGGCGGCCATCTGCCTCGACCGGTTGGGGGTGAAGGAGAGAGAGGGAGAGAGAGAGCGAGAGAGAGAGGGCAGGAGAGGAACAGAGAGAAAAAGAGAGGGATGGAAGGAGAGAGAGAGGGGAGGGAGGCAGCCTACACAATATACACACACAGAGGTACAGACAGTAAAGGTGATGTTGCTCTAGACTACATGAAAAATGGTACAGATATTTATAGTAGTGTTAATGGTAACAGTCGTAATGTTAATGATTATAATAACAATAATAACAATAGGACTAGTAACAATGGTTGTTGCAGCAGAGGGTGTCGAGCAGGAACACGGGGGCAGCAGGTGACCCGCAGCCACAGATCCAGACTCCACAGCTCCAGAGCCAGAAAAATTGCAGGAAGTGATAGGAGGAGAGAGGAGAGGGACGAGAAAGCACAAGACTACCAGAAAGGGGAGAAGTTGTGTTAGTAACATGCAATAATGGGATGAGGTTGCATACAGAGGGAGAGAAAGTAGAGGAGAGAGGAGCTCAGTGCATCATAGGAAATCCCCCAGCAGTCTAGGCCTATAGCAGCATAACTAAGGGATGGTTCAGGACTAACCTGAGCCAGCCCTAACTATAAGCTTTATCAAAGAGGAAAGTCTTAAGCCTACTCTTAAATGTGGAGATGGTGTCTGCCTCCTGAACCCAAACTGGAACCTGGTTCCACAGGAGAGGAGCTTGATAGCTGAACGCTCTGGCTCCTAGTCTACTTTTGGAGACTCTAGGAACCACAAGTAACCCTGCATTCTGGGAGCGCAGTGCTCTGGTGGGGTAGTAAG
>NC_060166.1:1760599-1777545 GCF_021292245.1 Micropterus dolomieu | reverse complement strand
AGCTCAGTGCATCATGGGAAATCCCCCGGCAGTCTAGGCCTATAGCAGCATAACTAAGGGATGGTTCAGGACTCACCTGAGCCAGCCCTAACTATAAGCTTTATCAAAGAGGAAAGTCTTAAGCCTGCTCTTAAATGTGGAGATGGTGTCTGCCTCCTGAACCCAAACTGGAACCTGGTTCCACAGGAGAGGAGCTTGATAGCTGAACGCTCTGGCTCCCAGTCTACTTTTGGAGACTCTAGGAACCACAAGTAACCCTGCATTCTGGGAGCGCAGTGCTCTGGTGGGGTAGTAAGGTACTATGAGCTCTTTAAGATAAGATGGTGCCTGACCATTAAGAGCTTTGTAGGTAAGAAGAATGATTTTAAATTCTATTCTTGGATTTTACAGGAAGCCAATGCAAAGAAGCTAAGACAGGAGAAATGTGATCTCTTTTCCTGGTTCCTGTCAGAACACGTGCTGCAGCATTCTGGATCAGCTGAATAGTCTTAATGGACTTTTTCGAGCAGCCTGATAATAAGGAATTGCAGTAATCCAGCCTAGAAGTAACAAATGCATGGACTAGTTTTTCTGCATCATTTTTAGACAGGATGTTCCTGATTTTCGCAATATTACGTAGGTGAAAAAAGGCGGTCCTTGAAATTTGCCTAATGTGAGACTTAAACGACATGTCCTGATCAAAGATAACTCCAAGATTCCTCACAGTGGTGCTGGAGGCCAGGGCGATGCCATCCAGGGAAACTATATCTTTAGATAATGCTTCACAGAGGTGCTTGGGCCCCAGAACAATAACTTCAGTTTTATCTGAGTTTAACATGAGAAAATTACAGGTCATCCAGGTTTTAACATCCTGAAGGCACATTTGAAGTTTAGCTAGCAGTCATCTGCCTCGACCGGTTCAGAATGACTTACATTATGCCTTATTAAAGACCTGCAAACATTTCTAAAATTTAGAATTGTTAACAATGTTTTGATTCGAATCTCATGCACATGTTGTGATAGTTTGACTTATGGTTTTTTTTCAGGGTGCCAGTCAGGTTTTTCTCCTGACACGTAAGATATTTTGTTTTTTACGCAGAATAATATGTTTTACTCACCAAACATCACAAAGGGTGCATATACTCTGTTATGGAACCTCATGCTGAATGCAACCAGTGAACAATAATGACAACCACAACTCAATATGAAATGCTACAGAGGCAACGTGTATTAACAAAAGCGTATCACAAAACAATAAAAAAACACAACTCAAATTACCACTCAGGGTTCAGTTCATTTCAGCAAAGCAGTTCAGTTCAATAAAAAAAAAACAGTTCAGTTCAAAAACAGAAACAAACAAAAACTGCCCATCAAATAACAAAAGTTACTCCATTCCTCAAAAACAAATGTTCATCCAACATGAAAAACACACACTGCTCAAAAAATAGGAGGGAGAGAAAAAAAAAGGTTTTGCAGCACTTACGACCTGCCTGACTGTTAATAGGTTCTGGATCAGTTTGATGGTTTTGGTATTTTGGGTGGCTGGTTGTTTGGAGGTTATGGTTGCAGAGTTGCAGATGAAGAAGGTGCCGACGTACGGGAACGTTGCAGTATGTGAATGCGGAAGGAATTAACGGCCTTACTATCACTGGTTCAACTATATTGAACTTGCTGCTCCAACACTTTCTTACTTCCCTCAGCTCTCCTCTTTAATCAACTGCCCTGTCCCGACAGACACACACTTTCCAGCGCTTCTGCGCTTTCATAATCTGGGCGGAAGTCCATGTCAGCCCCAGCGCTGAACGAATAGGAGACCTCCCTACATAGTGAGTATGAATGGGCGGCATTCGTGGGTGGTGCAACCTGAGAGGTGTACGTTGTCACAATGTGCCGAACCACTGGTCCCAGGAATTTTATCTGCGATGGAGCATGAATCAAATAATGCTTTTTTGGGGTAATTTTGTTATCAGGGAAAAGATTTTTCATATGTTTTAAATGCTGTTCAATTAGCGTTTTCAACTTGGTAATTGTTTGTAACAACTTCTATGAGTTCAAGAATTATTTTGTAGTGTTCATTATCTGTATTAACTGTATCAATAAGAAACTGCAATGTTTTTAGTAGAACAATCACTTGGCCTGAGGACTGCTTCAACTTATTATCACTTGAAGCTAATGTGCTGTAAGCTGTATGACTTGGTTTGTCTCTGACATCAAGTGGAGAGTAGGGAAATCCAGTTAATGCAGTATTGAGGACATCCAAGTCTAGTTGACCTAAAACAACAAAGTGTTTTATCACACACTTTATTTCTAATGGAGCAATGCCTTCAAGAATTATATGCATCATATCCTGGGGTGTTTGTTGGATCATGTTAAAGGCTGGAAATTCTACCAGCTTGCTCCGTCTGTTGACGCCAAATGTAGTTGTTAAACTGTTTCTACGATACTCAGTTTTAGCCTTCTTAATGTCACCACACTGCTGAACATGTCTTTCCTGAGCTCAAAGTTGTCCTCTTCAAAATACAATTGCATGTCCTCAAACGAACATTCACACTTACTATATGCAAAGCCAACACCCTCTTTAAATCCACAAAGCTCATGTTGTGCTAAAGTGTCTCCACATATCGCAACCAATGATCCAAATAATGCACATTCAACATTCCCAGTTTGAATATTAACACCACCACATAGCATAACTAAGTCCTCATTCAACCTGGACAAAATTCTATCAACTCCACATTCAGACAGCTCGCTCTTCTTTGCAATAGCAAGTAGACGGATTGCAGCTAGTTTTGATCTATCTAAACTTAGTCATTATAGATCTTTTTTGAAGAACGTTAGTCATCAGAATGTTTGGCAAAGACTAGCAGTGAACATTATTTTTTTTTGTGAATTTTCTTTCTGTATCTGAATCCATTTTCCAGGTGCTGGATGAGTCATCCAGCCAACCAATTCCAAGTACCTCTTTGAGATGAAGAGCAGATGGGAAACCTTCTATTCAAAGGGTGATGAAGAAAGCCATGAAGCCTCCTAAATCTTTAAATGGAGGTGAAGTCACAATACACTGACTTGTTCATTTTATATAACGATGTGTCATGATAAGTTATTTATAGAACCACCTTGTAAATGCTCCGTACTTGTATAGCGCCTTTCTAGTCTTTTCGACCACTCAAAGCACTTTTACACTACATCTGCCACATCACATCACCAGTCACACACATTCATACACTGAGCCTAAGTGCTCAAACGGAAACTAACATTCACACTCACTCATACACTGGCGGAACAGCCGCCAGGGGCAATTCGGGGTTCAGTATCTTGCCCAAGGACACTTCGACACGCAACCAATTGAACCACCGAACTTCCGATTAACGGCCAACCCGCTCTACCTCCTGAGCCACAGCCGCCCCTGTCTTGTGTCTTTTCCATTAAACCAGTGGAGCATGTCACAGCTGTGTTCCAAGCCCTGCCACTGCTCTTCCCGTCCAGCACTCGCCAATCCAGGGCTCAACAATAAGGACTGTCTGACCTGCAGCCTCTCCCCTCCTCTCTGTCTCACACACACACACACACACACACACACAGAGTGCAGTCAGCCAGTAGATCAGCTGACTTTACCGAAGTTGACGACAACAACTTTTCGAGTAAAAAGAAAATTACTTTATCAATATACCTGTTTAGCATAAACATGCAGAATGCGATATTTTAATCTGCTCAGTCTCTTATCCACCGCAGTGGTGTTTTGTTTTACACAAGCATAGCGCTAATTTAGCTAATAGCTTATTGTTACAAACAAGCTAGAATGAAAGCTGTCTGTCTTAATAAACTATTAAGCTTAGTTTGCCATGTAGGCCTTAAAATATGGGACATATAGTCAGCTGCTGGCTGGGACAAACCAGCCCACCTCTCTACCAGCAGCTGCAGAGGGAGGAGGACAGGAGGAAAGACAGATAAGGACTGAGTTCATCATCATTTCTAAACTTCACTCAGTATTTTGATGTCAGGAATATGATTTATTTTACTGACATTTTAGATTTGTTCCAGTGAGATATTATGTCGTTTTTCCATTACCAGCTCAACTCGTCTCGCCACTACTCACCTCGGTGAGTCTGCCACCGAGGTCTGCCATTGTAGACAGTACCCAGAGATAGTACCCCTCAATGTAGCTGGTCATCATAGCGACGCCACACACCAGTGACCCACAAAGCTGTCTATTGATTTCAGTTAAAATGTTTCAACATTCCTCAGAATGTAAAAACAGATAAGCGGTATGAAAACCTTCCCTCTGCTGTTGTTGCTGCAGCGTTCTGTGTGACGGCGGGAGCAGAAATTCTATACGAAAACTGTAAAATATAAAACTTTCTGTTGCTGGCCTCTATCAGGCGCGCACAATGATGACGCAGTGAATAGTGACAATTCTCTCTGACCAATCAGCAGTCTGCAGTGTTTCCACGTCACATTTTAGTATCACCTCAGCTCGCTTGGAACCAAGGTTATTATAGTTTTGGATTTTTCATTTCATTTGACTTTTTTTTTTCAATTTCAGTTTAGATTTAATTAGTTTTTAACGTGGGTTTGCTAGTTTACTTTAGTTTTTATTTTTACACCTTTTTTAAGCTATCTAAAGCTTGTATGTAGGGGCCAAAACACTAAGGAAATATAAATATATTTGAAGTACTAACACATTGTCTAAATAAATACTACAAATAAATGCACATGCAATTTATAGTATAATTTCTAACCTACACACAGAAAACCCTGAGAGCAAACTACCCTAATCCTACTACCCAGTGGTCCCAAGAAATTCATTATTCAGTCTCTAGCTCTATCATTCTTAAATAGGTTAAATAGGTGAAATACAACAAATGGAGGTGATGGACAACTAAGAAATTGGGGGATAGTGTAGGCCCCCCTTGGAGCCACAAACAACAGGTCCCTAGCACCCTGAATGCAAGTATGACTGGAAATCAGTTACATTAAAATCTAAACCTTTATTAATTAAAAACTAGGTATTAAAACAAAGAGAAAAGTTGGCTGAGATATCAATGAGCCCATAAACACACACTAGCTGACATGCAGTAAATATAATGACCAGCAGACACGTTAACCCAGCGCAAGGGGAGCTCACAGTCAATGTACTAGGGGCAAGTTCATCACACATGCAGGATGAGCTCTACGCCAGACCATCAGAACAGAACAGAACAAAACAAGGAAAGTCCTTCACGCAGAGGACAAAATCATAACACACCCGCGGCTCACCAAAGGTTTCTATTGGCTAATCACCGTGCGCACCACTGAACTGCAGGTTCTGACCAAACCAACGTCAGTTCCCCCGACTTCAGATCCACACGAAATGTAGGCTTATTTAGGTCCTGTGAAATAAAAACGAAAACTAAGGACATTTACTCTTTCATTTTAGTTAGTTTTGCAAACCTACAATACAGTTTTAGTTAGTTATGGTTTTTTTGTAAAGCCTCGTTTTTATTTTTATTTCAGTTAACGACAGTGTTTTTTCACATTTAGTTTTCATTATTTCGTTCGTCTTCATTATCGATGATAACCTTGCTTGGAACCTCGACGGAGGTGATACTAAAAAAAGGACCTGGAAGCAGGTACAGGTACAACTTTTCCACAATGGAAAACAAAAAAAGGCGAGTACAGTCGGGCGAGGTGAGCTGGTACTATGCAGTGGAAAAGGAGCTTTAGTGACTTGGCTTTAGTGCTGTTAAAAATCCTATTGCTGCTCTAAAAACAACACTATATATAAATATAGTATAACATATATTTTTTTATTAAAAAGAACTGATAAGAGTATCGATAAAGAACTGAACCAATAAGGTGTATTAATAAAATTCAAATGTTACCCATCCCAACTCGGAAGACAATGTCTGGCCCATCTCCATGTTCTAGTTTTAAAATCTGGCCCGATTGAAATTGTAATTAAATAGCCCTGCAGTACAGCATCTTCTCCCTCTCAGGGATTACATATTTTCAAGTATAATTATGAATTCCCAATGTCCTAGCCCAGGTCAAAGTGTGTGTTGTGATTTTTTTCTAATCCTCTACATTGATTTGTGTCATATAGACTTCCAAGGATCCTGATAATTTCCTGCACCAGTGACCACCTTCAACATTGAGAGGTTTAATGAGGGACTGCTCTACATAATGGCATATTACTATGCTCTGCACCTCATTTACCCAAAGTGTTTTTCCACACTTCTGTCAGTACTGCAAACAGAAATTCTCCAAGATTCCATTCATGAGCAAGATTTGATCCCTTTCTACAAAGAAGGAGTGGAAGTCCTTCATTGAGTGAGTGAGTCTCTTGTTTCTTGACTCTGCCCCACTCTCTATCTCATGTAAGACTTTCAGAGAAAGTCTGTTTCAGAAAAGGTTAGTTAGCCACATTTGTTGGTGAAACTGAAAACTTTTCCAGTTGGATATTGTGCAATAACAGTATGCTGCTACAACCATTTTATGTGGGTGGGACAAGACCCACCCACTTTTCAAGACCAATGTTACTGGACCCACTAACTTTCACTGTCTGAAATTCAGCGCATTTGTTTTCACTTTTCAGAGCGTTGTCAATCAAATATATTCCACTTGAGGAATGCACTACTAGTCTTCATTCTGCAATCGTCACTTTCACACTGCTGCTTCTTCAAATCCATTCCACTCAGCTCATTTAGAGTCCATATAAGTTAAACTCCATTCCTTGTTTTTACTGCTCGTGCCTGCTGCACTGCTGCGACACAGCGAGGTAAAGAAAGCATTTTAGGATACCTGCTGTTCAGCTGTAGTGAACCAGCCAGTGTTGGTTTAATTATTTTATGCCAAAAAGGAAGAATCCAGAATCTCTCTTTGTTTCTCCCTGAGAGAAAGAGGGTGGGGGGGTTTGAGTTATCACCCCTCAAGTAGACTCCCTGACTTCAAGCTTTCACCCCAAAGAGGTGGGTGTGAAAGGTCTGCCACATCAAAAACACTTCTTAGCTCCACTCCAAATGCTGTTTGGGAAGTTTCGACCATAAACCCTACCACCACTGGTGAAGGTGAGATAACAGACTCTATGCATGACTGTTAAAATGACAATATTAACCTTGTCCAGAGACTAACCTCATCCTGAACTAGGCTGTCAGGACCTTTTCGGACCGAGGTCGGAAACTCTAAACTGCACCCCCCCCACGCAGACACTCCCCAGATTTCCAGATTACCTCAGACATCAAAGAACTCCTTTCTTCAGTGCTGATTCTCTACCCCACCAAAGAGCCATTAATATGGACTCTAACATGCCCCCTCCATTTCACACCGATGTGCCGAACTGATAAGACGCCAGAGAAAGAACAGATTCAAATTCCTTTGTGTGAACAAAGAAATGTTGTCTCCTTATAAACTTGAATTTTTTGTATTTAAATGAGAGTAAAACTGAGCTCATGTTACTTACTCCGAATGACTCAGCTGCTGCGGGTCCTGTTGATCTGGGTTGGCTAACCCGAGATATTAGCTCTGCGGTCACAAATCTGGGAGTCAAGTTGGACGGTCGTTTAAAACTTGATGCCCAGATTGGTGCAGTGGTGAAAACCAGTTTTTTCCAGCTGAGGCAACTGGCCAAAGTAAAACCGTTTTTATCTCGACATGATTTTGAGATTTTAATCCATGCTTTTATCACCACTCGTTTAGATTATTGTAATGCACTCTATAGTGGTCTTAGCAAATCACTTATGGCACAATTACAACTAGTTCAAAATGCAGCTGCTCGTCTTTTAACTGGAACTCGAAAATTTGCCCATATTCCACCCATTCTCCGATCCTTACACTGGCTTCCAGTGCACTTTCGTACCGATTTTAAAATTCTTTTATTTGTTTTTAATTGCGTGCATGGCTTGGCCCCCCAGTATTTGTCTGATCTGCTTGTGCCCTACAGTCCATCTGGTTCGCTCCGATCGACTGATCTGGCACTGCTGGTAGTCCCTAAATCTAAACGTAAATCTAGAGGTGAACGTGCGTTTGCTGTGGCAGCTCCGAGACTCTGGAATGAGCTGCCTCTACATATTAGACTTACTGAGTCATTTTCTGTTTTTAAATCTCGTCTTAAAACTCATTTATTTTCTTTGGCTTTTAATACAGTTTGAGGGTTGTCCTTTCAGTTTTGTATTATTGTATTTATTTTGTGATTTATTGTTTTATTAATTTTCTTTGTTGTGCCTTCATTGTATGTTGGTACGTTGGTAGGTGCTATATAAATAAAGGTGGATGGGATTGGATTGGAAATATTATCATGTGTTAAATAATAAATTTTTCCAGCTCCTGAGGTAAGGATTGGGTTAACTACAAGTTAAATAGTCAGTGATTTTCAGGTCCTTTCATGAAACCAGGGTCCCCCCAGAGGACAAAAGAAGTATTACATGCCTTTGTTAAATGCCTCTCCTGTTTAATTTATCTTACTCTGTGTTTTATTGTTTGTAATCTGATGCCATGTTCTTATAACTTTCTTATATATTTTCTAAGTAAGAATGTTTAACAATCAGTATTCTCCTGGAAGTTAAGTTTACTTAAGATGTTCTTCCCAACTACTATGAACACTATGAAAAATTCACCAGAATGCAGAAAATTAAGCGGTTAATGCTCAAAAAATCCTGGAGGCGGACCCACCCACATTTTTTTTGCAAGTGCAAGTTACGCATACCCAGGGGGCTAAGCCCCCCTGTCTTTCAATTCTAGTGATGTGACAGACCAACCCATCAAAACCATGCCATCCAGGTACAGATACAAGTAGGCTACTAACTACTCTGGGATCTCTGGTAACTGGCTGTTAGCAGCGGGAGTTAGATCAACAATATGTAAAGTTTATCTTTCTGCCTCATGCCCCTTTAGGGAATAATATAATTCTGCATTTTCTTTTGTTTGTGACCCCGCTGCTGTGGCCATCAAACAATATGTGCTTTCTTCTCACAAGCACCACCATTTCCTTGTCAGAAAAATGTATTTGTTTCATCTTCCGCTTAGTTGCTGTTGCCTTGATTAACAGTAAGTAGGCTCATTTATATGCATCAATATTCATGATGCGCACATTTCCAGGTGGACTGCTATTTATAAAGGGCAAGTTGCCTCCAGGTGTGCATAGGCACAGTTTTAAAAACCTGGGGGTTTGTTTGCCACATGCCATGCACGCGCACGCACACTTTTAGTCTGGATCCTATGCACTGTAACCTCTTGACCTCTGCCACTGTCTTACATTGACAGTAACCCACAGGATGCTGGTATGTCTAAAAGATGACCTCTAACAAGACACACAAATCTCTTTTTGAACAATCCTTTTTCCACTTTTTGCTTCAAAAGCATTTCTTCTGCAATAAAACCAAGTAACAGAGACTCCAAAATTGTTTCCGTTCAAAATCTGCACAAACTCTGCCTCTTAAGGGTCAGAATTTCATGTATAGGAATGTTTTGTGCATGTTCATTTCACAAAGTTTTGTCTATTAAAGCTGTATAAATCAGGAATGTCACTAGGATTGGGGTTTAGTCCCTAGGGAATACGTAACTTGTACTTTTGTTACTGTATTAAAACTACACTTATGTCAAAAACCAGATGTTAACAGGTAAAAAGCGACAGACATACTCCCTTCTTCCATTTCTCCTCTGTTGAAGACACATCAAAGCTGCATTTAGGCCAGAGTGAGTTCTTCTGTAGGCTGTGACTTCAATGCTACCCAGCTGCTCATGTAAATGTGTCATAAAGTAATACCATATCTAATTCCTCTCTTAGATAAGTTCCAGGTCCAACGAATGCTATTTAATTACACTAATTACTGTTACTGCACTGTAGATTGGGTCAATCAGAGTGTGATTTTGCTCTGTGGTTTGGTTTGCATACAAGCATACAATAAATACTTTATCATGTAAGCTGTTATACTTGATAATGATCCTATTTAAGTGGCTACTGTCTGAATTTAATAACCTGATGGTGGAAGGAAAAAAAGATTTGGAGTAATGATTACTATATGTATGGATGTTTATGTGTATGATTGCTTTCATTGTATTATATTTTCCTGTGTACATATATGTGGGTATATGCTCGTGTATAGACTAGCCTTTTTTATTTATTACAGCCAATGAATGTAGAAAGTTAAGTGGCTCAGAATATAGCTAATATTGACCTGTACACCACTACTGACCTGAAACAGCTGCCCTGCCAATCTCCTGCTCCTTTCTCTCCTAAATATCTATTTGATCAATGAATGGAAGGATATACTGGTATAGGGACACTACCACATTTAGTTTTCACTGAAAATAACATTCTATGGGGACTGATATTGTTGTGAAATGCAATAGAGATAGGTAATATTAATGGCGTCACTCTACCAACACTAGTGTTTTCCATAGCCAACTAAAATATCCCCTTTCCTTTACTTCAAGTAAATGGAACTTAAGTTCAGGAAGTTACAGTCACTAACAACAACTTATAGTTTCACTCTGTATCACTCACTACGCTGAATCAATCTTCCTTCACCATGTCTGTGTCGCTGTGTGTGTGTGCTTCGCAGCTCTGCAGAGCAGCGATGAAACGCAGCCTCCCTCAGGGTTTGAAGGTTCAGTTCGGCTGGACTCTCTGTCATGTGACATGGTTAAGCTCTGTTTGAGACTGAGAACACCGAATATCTTTAAAACTATTTGATTCTGATGGCAAAATATTATTTACCTAAATGTAAATCTCCTGAATAAAAAATAAATAAAAATAGACTACTACTACTTATAATAACTTAGTTTATTTTACTTCATAATTGAAATGATTTGATCAGTATTCAGTAGTCATGTTTTCAGATGTAGGTATTGTAATGAACTCATATCACAATCTACAGATGTGATGATGATGATGATGACACAGTGGGAAAAAAGTTCAGAATAAAAAAAAAAAAAGGCTTTATTTCCTTTCATTTGAACGATGTAATTAAATGCACACCGGCTTTATAGTCGCTGTGCAAGACGGCATTTAGTCACAAAGGTAAAGATGTATAGAGCAGTGTTCACAAATGCTAATTGCAACGACATTTTTAAAGGCAAAAAATTGCTCTTTTCTTCCTCTCTGGAAGTTTTGTCAGCGTCTTTACCGGCGCACTGAGCCGATTATGATACAACATCACCACATCAGCGTTATGACGCAACTGCAGTTACAGTACATTTACAGAATCCACAAAGTTCAACACTTGCTAGAAAATAGTATTTACCATGAAGACACCGTCAGAGTTTTGTTGAGAGCTGGAGCATTCTAAGATGTGCTAGATGTTGAGGTGGCAGCTTAATAGTGTTCATGTTCATAAGGTTCATGTTAACAGTATGAACGCTATCACAATGTCTCGCTACCATCCATCAACAGAGATTGGACCGCTAGTTACCAGCTAGAGTCAGGCTAAATTAGTCTAACATGAGAGTGTCTGTTTTTGTGTGCATGGGGGCAATCAACAACCAATAAACTCCATTTACTGAATCCATGCTTTATGTTCTAAAAAACAATAATTTAAAACAGTGTCTGTACCTCTTTAGCTTTCTGGTGTCTGTCCTTGCTTTCGTCTCCAGGGTGGCAGGTGTAGGACACTGTCCTCCAGTCCCGCGGAGAATTGGTGATGCTAGTCACCTTAGACTCAGTGGCACCAGTGTCCTCGTTGAGCGAGCAGGATGACTTCCTAGTGAACATGCTCTTCTTCAGAGCTTTGACTCTGAGGCTATCGCTGTTACTCCCATCTGAGCAGCACCACTCCCCCGAGGAGCCATTGTCCATTTTGATATTGTGGCCAGTGGTGTGGCACTGGAAAACACAAGGTGAAAGGGTGGTGTCGGGCGGATGAGGGTGGGGTTTTGGCTTGTCTGGGGTGGCAATGGACCCGCATGCAGATGCAATCCCATTGGCCTCAGGCTCCTGGATCTTCTCATCCAGCTTGTTGAGTTTGGAGAGCACCTGGGAAATCTCACTGCGAACCCCCGACAGGGACTCCAGCTTCTTCTCAATCTCACCAATCCTCATCACCAGCTTGCACACACTCGATTTGAGCTCATCGTCTGTGTTTTCCAGCGAATGGAAGAGGCGGTCCAGCTTGGACTTGGCTAGTTTGACTGTGTTGCCTTCAGGAGAGCTGTCACCTTCAGACTTCAGCGTTACCTGAGAAAGAGACCCATTACTGTTGTAGCAGGACGGTTGGACAATGCCCAGAGAGTCACAAACACTCATATCATCCAGAAAACGAAAAATGTCACTTATGTCATCACTAATGAGCTCAGAGTCCTCATCAGAATGCTTAAAGGCATGCCTTTCTCTGTCACTGTACTTAGCTGGATATTCCTCCACTTTCTTCTGGTCAGCCTGTTCTGTTTGAGTTCCAACACTAGAGGAGCTGTCTCCTCCCTGAAAGGAGGGACTGTTCATCTTTTTCTCTCTAAACCTTTTGGCTACTTCTCTTTTGTCCAAACCCGCCAGCCCACTTGCCATTACTGCTACATCTTTGGTTTTTATTCCGTTAGTTTTCTTTGCAAAGCCAAATGTAGAAGTTACTGCCTTTTCCTTCGGGTTCTGAAAATACTGTTCATTGTCAGTGCTGATGATGCTGATATTTCGATGGTGGTTATCTTTGAGTGGTTTGCTCTTCAGAAATGACCTATCCAAGTCTGGAGGCCCCTCTTCTGTGTTGAGACTGAGACTCTTCACTGGCCACGGCGGCTGCTTCCCGGCTTTGGCACTGTGCTTCCTGCTGCTGACGCACTCAGAGACCGTGGTCGGGCCGAAGTATGTGGATGCTTGTAAGTCGTCCAGGCTCTCGTGCTTCACCCTCCGTTTGTCCTGAAGAGGGAAGTTGAGTGTTGGTTCAAAGTAGGGGTTACTGTAAGGTATTTCAAAGCTGTGGTTGAAGAAGGTGGCAGGTTTGTGGTCCTTCCGGTGGTAGCCGCCAGCAGCCTTACTGCCCTGTTTGCTCTCAGTGGTGATGACCTACAACAGTTACCCAGACAGACAAGGACTGAGTCAGCACACAAAGACAGCAAATACAGCACAGACAGTGTACTAATAGTAACTATGGAATCATAAGAATCGATTCACAAATATCAATTATCAATTATCTAGAGGTAAATTAAGAGAGAGGGTAACGTAACGTTGACTAGCGAAAAAGGCGGAACTTGGAAATCCGGAAGTGCAGGTGCAGTGCACACAACAGAAACGTGTTCTCCCTGTTCGGCACAGACAGGCACCTGTTGAATGAAAGACTGCCAGTACTAAACTTTCGCATGATCAATAAAATCAATGTACAACTAACGTTAATGATTTTCAACTGCACACTGTAGCACGGTACCGCCTAGCAGCAGTAGGTGACGGTGAAAGCAGTGGAGCAGAGGAAAATGTGAGTGCAATGTTTCAGTCTGGCTGTAAATATACGGTGAAGGACACAGTGTGTCTGTCTGTTGTTTTCCAACTATTGGAAAAGTGAAGGCAGTTAGCGCTAGCTAACATCTCTTCTTCAGACTGCGGTCTGGAAGCTGAGCCGGATGTTGTTTGGCTACTTGTTCAAGTTTGTTTGTTGTCATTCATCCACATATCAAGTACACAAATGATCGAAATGCTGTTTCTCAAGGCCCATGGTGCTCAGTACAAGATAATCAACTTAATAATCAAGATAATCAACTTAATAATCAAGATAATCAACTTAATAATCAACTTACAGGACAAGACACAAACATGTCAATACCCTAGAAAACAACAGATCTATTAACGTGGTTTGGCTGGAGCATTGTAAAGTGCGTAATTCAACCCCCATCTTACTCTATACTAATAACAGCAGCATCAGAAATAAAAATAGCACCAGCAGAGGTCAGTAATAACGATGTAATAATGTAATTATGCTATGCAATGTTAGCTAAATTTATGAAGTAACATTAAATATCTTCATTTCATTACTATCTGCTTGTTTGGATTGTTACAAATACTTTTACTATACTTGCTTTAAAGGTACCATGTAGTCACAAAGTGAGAAAAATACATCTTTATCCTGTTCATTTTACACATTGTAGCACTCATAATCGGAATGAGGTGCCTACCCTTGAGGTGATGCCCCGTGATGCATCGAGATATTGAATCGAAGTGTTGACCTGATAATCGTAATTGAATCGTGAGACAATGAAGATGCACATCCCTAATAAAAACTGTGGAACCCTCCAGCGGTTAGAAGTTAAAAACAAAATGCAAATGGTTTACTAACTGAGCAAAAGATACAATGAAAAATATTTGAAAGAGCTGTCAGTCAAGTTGTGTTAATGAGAAGATAAGATGCTGAAGACAGTACCTCTGACCTTCAAAATCAAAAGGGAGGGAGGTTATGGTGCAATTTGATATTTATACTCAGTAAACAAAAGCAGGAATTATTAATAGTAGACATACAGAATAGCTTAACACATGCCCTCTCCTGCGTGCTGTACATGACAGACTTTCAGCCAATTAGAGCTGTTTATAGGTGGGTCCTACTTAGTTAGAACCCACATTGTTAGGGGGTGTATTTTGAGAGATAACTTCCTTTTAACATTTAAAGAGGAATTGTACAATAACCAATACTCTGCCACTCTCTTCTTTTTGGTTTATTAAGTAAAGTATGAAAAATTCAACTCCACATTGGCCGGCTACAACATTTAAATGCTGCTTACATGGTAATTCATCAGTAGTGATACTTTTACTGTAATATATTTAATAGGATAACACTATAAAGACTTTATCACGATAAATGTCAAATCATTATTTCTTTCAAGAAAAAAGGGTGATTTTTGCTTTTTGTAGAAACCAGATGGTTAACTGGGGTTTTAAACTGTTTATGAGCCTTTTCCTCAAGAAAATAAATATCTTAATAGAAAAATTAAGTGCTAATTTGTTCATGATTCAAATGAATTAAATCTAACTTTTTAGTGGCAATATATTGAACTTTTGTTATATTGTTATTGAGGAAAATTATATTGCAATAATTATCATCATTGATTTATTGCCCAGCCCTAAATCAAACCTCTAATTAAAAATCCCACTCTTGATCCAGTGGTTTTAGCCAATTATATACCTATATCTAACCTTATTTTTTTATTTTATTTTTTTTATTTAACGTTTATTTAACCAGGTGAGTCTCATTGAGATTAAAATCTCTTTTGCAAGAGAGGCCTGGCCAAGACGCAGCATAAAAGAACATAAAGAACAGTTTCCAACATATAAAAGACATCAAGTACACATACATATAAGACAAGCCCCTGTGTTGAATAAGGCAGAATACAACTTGATAAACAGCAACATTGACCAATGTTCACCAGCTCTATATCCTTCAAAGTTGAAACAAAATGTCTATAAGGAAGAAAGGCAGTCAATTTCACCGAGTTCTGAAGAAGGTTCCAAGCAGAAGGAGTAGCAAACATGAAGGCTTTTTTACTACTCTAATTCTGTTCGGACACGGGGGACCAACAACTGTATCGACATAGTGTAGTAGTAGTGTAGGACGTCCTTTAAACATAATCCATGATGGCCTTGAGTACTTGTTAAAAAGATACTCAAACAGGTAGAAGCTAGTCCAAGAAGTGCCTTATAGATGACACATAGCCAATGAGTGTACCTCCTTGCATAAAGAGAGGGCCATTTAACTTTATAATAAATTCAATTCAATTTCAATTCAATTTTTTTTTATAAAGCGCCAAATCAATACAACAGTTATCTCACAGCACTTTTCATAAAAGAGCAGGTCTAGACCGTACTCTATGATGATATTTACAGAAGCCCAACAGTTCCCACCAAGAGCAGCACTAGGCGACAGAGGCAAGGAAAATACATAGAAAATTACAGGTCATCCAGGTTTTAATATCCTGAAAGCACATTTGAAGTTTAGCTAACTGATTAGTTTCATCTGGCTTGATCGATAGATATAACTGAGTATCATCTGCATAACAATGAAAGTTTATGGAATATTTCCTGATAATATTGCCTAAAGGAAGCATATATAACGTGAACAGGATTGGTCAGAGGACAGATCCTTGAGCAACTCCTTGACTAACTTTGGCGTGCATGGAGGACTCATCATTAACATGTACAAACTGAAATCGATCTGAAAAATAGGACTTAAACCAGCTTAGAGTGGTTCCTTTAATGCCAATGAAATGTTCCAGTCTCTGCAATAGGATCTGATGGTCAATGGTATCAAATGCAGCACTAAGATCTAGTAAAACCAGTACAGAGACAAGTCCTTTGTCTGATGCAATTAGGAGGTCATCAGTAATTTTCACCAATGCTGTCTCTGTGCTATGATGAACTCTAAATCCTGACTGAAAATCCTCAAATAAACTATTGCTCTGTAGAAAGTCACACAGCTGTTTAGCAACTGCTTTCTCCAGAACCTTAGAGAGAAATGGAAGGTTAGATATAAGTCTATAGTTGGCTAAAACAGCCGGATCAAGTTTGGGCTTTTTCAGAAGAGGTTTAATTACAGCTACTTTAAAGTACTGTGGTACATAGCCTGTTGATAGAGATAGATTGATCATATCTAGTATAGAATTGCTGACTAAGGGTAAAACATCTTTAAGCAACCTAATCGGGATGGGGTCTAAGAGGCAGGTTGATGGTTTAGATGAGGAAATTATTGAAGTTAGTTGGTAAAGATTGAGGGAAGCAAAACAGTCTAAACATATATTTGGTTGGAAAGTTGGTGCCAGTTGAGTGCAGGTCTTGGTGAATTTTGTCTCTATTAGCTAGAATTTTATCATTAAAGAAGCTCATGAAGTCGTAACTACTGAGAGCTATGGGAATACTTGGCTCAATAGAGCTGTGACTCTCTGTCAGCCTGGCTACAGTGCTGAAAAGAAACCTGGGGTTGTTCCTATTTTCCTCTATTAATGACGAGTAGTACACTGCTCTGGCATTACGGAGGGCCTTCCTATAAGTTTTAAGACTATCTTGCCAAATTAAACGAGAATTTTCC
>NC_060166.1:1758647-1760579 GCF_021292245.1 Micropterus dolomieu | reverse complement strand
TGATGCAATAAGGAGGTCGTTAGTAATTTTCACCAGTGCTGTCTCTGTGCTATGATGAACTCTAAATCCTGACTGAAAATCCTCAAATAAACTATTGCTCTGTAGAAAGTCACACAGCTGTTTAGCAACTGCTTTCTCCAGGATCTTAGAGAGAAATGGAAGGTTAGATATAGGTCTATAGTTGGCTAAAACATCCGGATCAAGTTTGGGCTTTTTCAGAAGAGGTTTAATTACAGCTACTTTAAAGTACTGTGGTACATAGCCTGTTGATAAAGATAGATTGATCATATCTAGTATAGAAGTGCTGACTAAGTGTAAAACCTCTTTAAGCAGCCTAGTCGGGATGGGGTCTAAGAGGCAGGTTGATGGTTTAGATGAAGAAATTATTGAAGTTAAATTGGTAAAGATTGAGGGAAGCAAAGCAGTCTAAACATATATCTGGTTCTACAGCTGTTTCTAATGTTCCTGAGTTTAGAGATAAGTCGGTGCCAGTTGAGGGCAGGTCTTGGTGAATTTTGTTTCTAATAGTTAGAATTTTATCATTAAAGAAGCTCATGAAGTCGTAACTGCTGTGACTCTTTGTCAGCCTGGCTACAGTGCTGAAAAGAAACCTGGGGTTGTAACTATTTTCCTCTATTAATGACGAGTAGTACGCTGCTCTGGCATTACGGAGGGCCTTCCTATAAGTTTGAAGACTATCTTGCCAAATAAAATGAAATTTTCCAGTTTGGAACACCAATTCCTCTCAAGTTTCCGCAATATTTGATTTAATTTGTGAGTTTCAGTATTATACCATGGAGCTAACTGTCTTTGTTGTAGTATTTTCTTTTTTAGAGGGGCAGCAGAGTCGAGTGTCATTCGCAGCGAGCCTGCAGCACTATCAACAAGATGATCGATTTGGGAGGGACTGAAATTAGCATAGGAGTCCTCCGTTACTTTGTGACTTGATAATTAATTTAGAGCTGATGGAATCGCATCCTTAAATTTAGCTACAGCACTATCAGACAGACATCTTGTATATAAATTTTTGCCCAGTGGCGTGTAGTTCAGCAATACAAACTCAAAAGTTATCAAACAGTGGTCGGACAAAGAGGGATTCTGTGGGAACAGCACTAAATGTTCAATTTCATTACCATACACCAAAACAAGGTCGAGGGTGTGGTTAAAACAGTGAGTCGGTTCATGAACACTCTGAGAGAAGCCAATGGAATCTAACAGAGATAAACGCAGTACTAAAGCTGTCATTCTCAACGTCCACATGAATATTAAAATCCCCTACAATAAAAACTTTGTCCGTTTTAAGGACTAAAGTTGACAAAAACTAGAGTCGAAGATAGCTGCAACTCCACCTCCTCGGCCTGTGCCTCGAGGAATGTGAGTATTAATATGACTGGGAGGGGTGGATTCATTTAGGCTAACATATTCTCCATCACCCAGCCAGGTTTCAGTAAGACAAAATAAATCAATATCATAATCTGATATTAGTTCATTTACTAGTACAGCTTTAGAAGAGAGAGATCTGATGTTTAAGAGTCCACATTTAATTTTCCTATTCGTTTGCACTATTGCTCTTGTGGTTTTAATTTTTATAAGGTTTTTATGCACAGCTCCTCTTCTGTTTACCTTTGATTTAAATAATTTCAATGGTTGGGGGGCAGATACCGTCACTATGGGGTTTTCACTAAGTAACTCCTGAAATGGAGGAGCAGTGTGTTAGACTGCGACTCTGCGTAGGGTTTTGGGTGGGTAACTGCTGAATTAGAAGGGCAGAGAAGTGTGTTAGACTGCGACTCTGCCTCCTGGTCTCAACTCTGGGTTGTCATGGATTTCGTCTACTAATAAACTTGGCCAGATTTCTAGAAATGAGAGCTGCTCCTTCCCAAGTGGGATGGATGCCGTCTCTCCTGATCAGACCAGGTCTTCCCCAGAAAG
>NC_060166.1:1749082-1758627 GCF_021292245.1 Micropterus dolomieu | reverse complement strand
CCGTCTTTGTTTTAGTATTTTCTTTTTTAGAGGGGCTACAGAGTCGAGTGTCATTCGCAGCGAGCCTGCAGCACTATCAACAAGATGATCGATTTGGGAGGGACTGAAATTAGCATAGGAGTCCTCCGTTACTTTGTGACTTGATAATTAATTTAGAGCTGATGGAATCGCATCCTTAAATTTAGCTACAGCACTATCAGACAGACATCTTGTATAGAAATTATTGCCCAATGGCGTATAGTTCAGCAATACAAACTCAAAAGTTATCAAACAGTGGTCGGATAAAGAGGGATTCTGTGGGAACACTATTAAATGTTCAATTTCAATACCGTATACCAAAAAAAGGTCAAGGGTGTGGTTAAAACAGTGAGTCGGTTCATGAACACTCCGAGAGAAGCCAATGGAATCTAACAGAGAGATAAACGCATTCTCAACGTCCACATGAGTATTAAAATCCCCTACAATAATAAATTTACGTTTATCCTTAGCCAGCAGTTTAAAAACAAGACTCAGTCGCCTGCTCTGGCCCCAGCGATGCACTTAACTATGGCCGCTGGCTTTGCTAACTTCAGGTTTCTCAAAATGGAGCTGCCAATGATCAGATTTGGTTTCTCAGCGGGTGTGTCGCTGAGTGGGGAAAATCTATTAGAGACATGAACAGGTTGAGCCTCGCCTCCATGTCTACAAATAAACTACACTTATTACACGTAGGGCACAATGATGTGTCCTATAATTACAGCCAGTGAAAAAACGCAATGCACACCTTCCATTTGTCTCTAACATCCTTGAGAAAGCAGTTGCCAATCAGTTGTGTTTCTACATAGCAATAGTTTATTTGAGGATTTAGAGTGCATCATAGCACAGAGACAGCACTATTGAAAATTACTAATGATCTTCTAATTGCATCAGTCAAAGAGCATAGGTGGCTGACACTGGACAAAAGGTGTCGTCGTCTAAGACAGCAGAGAGTAGCCAAGAAATGAGGTTTGTTTAGATAGATTTATTAAGAAATGATATTTAATTAATTATATAGTAAAACCATATGTTATTGTGACTGGGTCACTGACAGATAATATGGAAAATGTAAGCCAAGAGTGTGAAACACTGTCACTATTTCTGCACCGCAGTCCATTATGAACCACATAATAGATGAAGTTTATACAAACATTGTCAAGGGAAACACGTTAATTCTGGCGCATGGCCAGATTATTGTGCCTTGATAGCGGTAAAAATAAAAATAAAAAAATACTTTGATAGCAGTGCTGAAATAGATCTCAGTCATGAAAGCAACAGTGACGCACAAATAACTTCCTCTCGTGGTTTTGCCAACAAAATAAAAGTGCAAGAAAATATTTGCAGCAATACTTTACTCTGAGTTTAATTGAGAGCTTTTACTTTAAAAAATTCTGAACAACATAGGTTGTTTGTCTATGTGTGGCCCTGCAATGGACTGGCGACCTGTCCAGGGTGTACCCCGCCTTTCGCCCAATGTCAGCTGGAATTGGCTCCAACCCCCCGCGACCATGTACCTAGGATAAGCGGCTGACGATGGATGGATGGATGGTAGCCTACTTGACACACCTTTGAAATAGCTGTCAGGAAACATTATTCCCCTAAATTCTCTTCTCTAATCTCTGCCTGGAGATACTGTGAAAATGAAAATTTTGGTTGATGTAGGTTGATGAATGCAATCAAAGCATGTGAAACTGTTGCTTCATGATCAATTTCTTGAACAGGACAAAAATCTGCCAACATGGGATCAAACACAACTTTCTAGGTGAGAGTCTTAACAACTGAACTAACCAAACACTGTAACATTCAACTTAAATATTATGTCTTATGTTCTTACCCCCATATAATGGATTAAAAAAATGCCTCGATGTAAAACTTATTTGCCAACCCCTGCTATATATTTTTCTTCTTCTTCTTCTTTGAACATACATATTCAACGTAGTGATGAGCGTCTACACTGCCAGAATTCTACAAGAAGAAGTAGAAAAAGAACGGAATGAAAAACACGCTCTGTAGAGCAGTTTGTCCATCTTGGGCTACTTAACCTGTGGTAATGTAGATAGAAATGGCTCATTCTACAACATAAGGTTCATTATGTAAGGTCTTTATACACCACTGAAAACATAGTCTAGTTGTGGATCTTATATTGCATTTCAGTCAATAGATCCTCAGAAATATTACAAACTGGACCTTTAAGTCCTATTTATCAGTGTCTTATCCATCACCACCCGTGACCTATGCAGGCCAAAGTTAGTCATGAGTTCCACAAGGTTCTGTGCTTGGACCACTCTGATTTACCTTAAGCTTCCTTTAGGCAATATTATCAGGAAACACTACATAAACTTTCATTGTTATGCAGATGATACCAGACTATATCTATCAATCAAGTCAAATGAAATTAATAGGTTTGCTAAACTTCATCCGTGCCTTCATGATATCAAAATCTGGATGACCTATTATTTTCTGCTTTTAAGCTCAGACAAACCTGAAGTTATTGTACACCTCCAAGATGCATTATCTGAAGATACAGCTACTCTGGATGGCATCGCCCTGGCCTCCAGCACCACTGTGAAGAATCCCTAAATTATCTTTGATCAGGACATGTCCTTTAACTCCGACATAAAACAAACTTCAAGGACCACCTTTTTCACCTTACGTAACATTGCAAAAATCAGGAACATCCTGTCTCAAAATGATGCAGAAAAACTAGTCCATGCATTTGTTACTTCTAGGCTGGATTACTGCACTACCTTAATTATCAGGCTGCCCGATTAAGTTTTCCCCAGCTGATCCATAATGCTGCGGCATGTGTACTGAAAAGAACCAGGAAAAGAGAACATAACACAACACAACCTGTTTTAGCTTCTCTGCATGTGGTCCCTCTCCTCTTAAGCCCCGAGGACGCGAGGTACATGATTTCCAAACAGAATTACCCATTCTGACTCATCAGACTACAGGAGAGTTTTCCCCTTCTCCTCAGTCCATCTCATCAGGCGGCGCCGTTTCTGGATCTGGTTTATATATACGGTTTCCTCTTTGCATGGTGGATTTTCAGCTTGCATTTGTGGATGCAGCAACAAGCTGTGTTCATAGACAGTAATTGTTGGAATTGTTCCTCAGCCTATGCAGTGATGTCCACTACAGATTTCTGTCTCTTTTGATGCAGAGACACTTTTTTCTTTAAACACAATAGAAACACAAAATAGTAATAGGGAATATTATTCATCAGCTGATTGTCTCGACAATTTAAACGCCACATTTCTGCCCACGTAGCAAAGCCAAGACACAGCGCAGGAGAATAACTAACTTACCTGTCCAACAGAACTTCTGCACTGCTTTAAAAACATTTGTCCCGCATCAGCGCCTTACATCTGGGAAAATCCAGACCGATGTTTATATGCGTAATTTCTGCCATCAGCTGTTGTCCTGACTTCATCTGGCTTCATCACTTCTTTGACAACGAAGATTTACGCTCCATCGGCCTGTGCTAGATTAATACGTATGTTCCTCTATTTGTCCAAATTTCACTTCACTTCTTACTTCTAATAAACCAGATAACTACTCAGAGACTGTATATTATTATTATTATTATTATGATTTCCTCTTCTTCTTTGTACGCATTCAACGTAGTGACGAGCATCTGTACTGCCGGAATTATACAAGCAGACGAAGAACAACGCAGTGACGGAACATGCTCTGTACAGTAGTTTGTCCATTTTCAGCAACTTTAAAAACATAACGGCGCAACATGGTGACCTCCATGTAAGGGGGACCCCGCGGTTATGTACATAAAAATGGCTCATTTTAAGGTAACACAACAACACAATATGTAAGGGCCACTGAAAACATAGTTATGGATCTTCTATTGCATCTCTTTCAATAGATCTCCCAAAATATTACACTACACTGAATCTTTAAATTCACATTGCTACTTTCAGTAATGGCTGCTTTCACAACTGGGATATCCTAGAATATAATTAATTATCACGTTAAAGAGTTGTTGTGTTAAACTTTTTCATGATTATTCATGATGATCTGACCGAAAATTACTTTATTCTACAACTTCATTCAAATTTTGAAAACTTCAAAATGAAACACAACATACTGTACAGCTGCAACGATTAGTTGATTAATCAATTAGTTGATCAGAAGAAATGAATTGGCAACTATTTTGATAATCGACCGATCAAAATGTTAAACATTAGCTGGTTTCATCTCCTTAAATGTAAGGACTTGCTGCTATTCTTTGTCATTTATGATAGTAAATGAAGAGTCTTTGGGGATGCAATCTGAAGTTGGGATCTGGAAAACTGAAGCATCTTTCACAATTTTTTGACATTTTATAGACTCAGCGATATAAATAATTGTCAGGTTAATCAATAATGAAAATAATCACTAGTTGCAGGCCTAATACACTGTAGATATTAACGGAGTTCTGTCAACTCTGGTAAACTGGTGAAAATAGTCAATTAAAACAAATCAATGACTATTTTGATCATCAATTAGATGTTAAGTCACATAAAGCAAAAATATCAAATATTTGTTGGTTACACCTTTGCAAACATGCTTTACATGTGGATTTTGTTTATCTGATTAAAATAATGAGTAATGTCTTCTTTAGGACACACAGTTGTGTTTCAACACAACATATGCTAAAGAAAATGCTTTTTCTCTCATCTTTTTATGAGTTTTCCAAACACAGACCCTGAGAGCAGAGGTACATTAACATTGAATCTGAGTAGTCCCCCTCTCTTATGTCCTTCAACAGCATCCTAAAAAACACAAACCTGTGGTGAGAAGGCTGCGATGTTGTGGAATTCCTCTTTAAAGATGTTCCTCTTCTGGATGCAGGGGTGAACAGAAAAGGGCTCAGGATGGCTGATGTGCTGCAGGGACTCCTGGTCGGTGGTGGACTCGCTATCTATGGGAAAGTAGGTGCTCTCCATTTCGCAGGGTGGAGAGGGCGGACTGCTGCTGGAGTACTGTGGCAGATGATGCAATTTGTCCAGGGAAGCTGCTCTACATTTCAAGTCCTTGCTAAGCCCCAGAAGGAAATTAGGGTCCGAGGTGGGAATAAACTGCTGGCAGTTGTTGCACTCAGGTGATTTAGGACAGAGAGGGGCATTCTGAGCCACAGGGTGCTGCTGCGGGTGGTTGAGGTGATGGTAGTGATAGTTTCCACCCCCAGGGGGATTTATGTGCTCATAGCCAACCCCTTTGTCACAGTCCTGAAACGTATAGGCATCACTGTCAGACCTGCACTGCTCCACCGACTGGTTCTTGTGGATTTTAGCTCTGTGTACTATGGGGAGTTTGTCTTTGGCTATTCCTCCATTCATCTGGATCAAGTTGAACATGGTGACAATGTCTGCTGCCACCATGAGCTTCTTGGACTGTGGGTCCTCCATGGAGCAGCGCATCTTGTCCTTGAAGAGGGTAGCCGGAAAGGCGGGGTCCAGGCAGGCTGTGTAGAAGAGCAGGCTGCGCAGCCTGGCAAGGTGCACCAGGTCGAAGCGGCCGCACAGGGACTTGCACAGGTCCTGGTAGGACATAGTGTTGTGCTTGGTGTCCAGCTCCTCCAGGATCCGGGTCAGGAACAGAGAGTACTCTGGGAGGGGGTCCATGGCTGCTGGGTGGCAGGAACAGGCCTACAGAGAGGGTCCTACCTCAGGAGAAGCTTGGCACCTGGAAAATAACAAATCTAAATGTTAATTCAGTGCTTATGTGTTGTTTTTTTGCCCTGCCAGGAGACAAACAGGCCTTCAGCAGCACAAAATCTAAGATTTTCACTTGTAAAAAACAGAATGAGGCAGTCACATTATTTAAAAAGACACATTGACACATTTGCTACTTTAATTTATTTATTTTACTGTGTGAAAACGAGTACTGTAATCGTCGTTAAACCTTTCAGTTCATTCTGCTCCTCATAGCAGGGCCAGTCATCCTGCATTCCGACAGCAGCTGTAGAGCCTCTAACAGATCAGGGCGCGTGCACAGCGGGATTTCATTCAGCTGTACCTGAACACGGTCACTCACCCTGAGTTGTTGGGAAGGAGCGGAGAATCATTTGGTCAGCTCGGTGCAGCACAGCACGTCTCTCATCAGAGAGCCAACACTCGGATCAATCGAGCATCATCTGGCTCGTAATCGGCAACACGCGGCCATCCAAGACCAGCATCCACAACACCTCAGGGTTTAAAGAGACAAAGTTAAAATCAATCCAATTATCCGACAGTCTAAATGAGCCCAAATTAAAACGCAAACCAAACGCACAGTAGATCCTCATGTGCACGCGCACAGGCTAATGCTGATAAAAAACAAAAAAAAAACAAAATAACATTTCCGTCCCGGCTGGTTTTGCTGTTAAACACAGATCCGTGGCCCGCTGAGACCCAGCAGGCTGGACAGTCTCCATTGTCCGACGTTTTCCTCTCCCTCCCGGACTCCCGCCTGGCGTAGCTGTGATGCTGTGGTGGAGCAGCTGTCCGGGGACTGAAACTGCACGCTGTGCTGAAAACCCGTCTAACGTCAAGGTCAAAAGAATGGACAGTAGCTCCGCCGGTTTCCGCTTTCAAAATAAGAGCCTAGAGGTGCGGTATTGAAAGTCAAGGTTATTTTTTCATCTACAGGCAGTGGAAGAAATATTCATACATTGTAGTTGTTATAATACCACAATGAACAAATACCCTTTACAAGAAAAATACTGCTTTGAAACTGTTTCTCAAGTAAAAGCTCCATTGTAGGCCTAAGTTGTTGAAGAACTAAGTTGTAGAAAATTGATGAAATGTGTGTGTAAACTGCTGTGTTTAAAGCCTTGGGGTAGGCTATCTCACTTTCCTGGCCACCTATATGAAATCTTTTTTATTTGAAATCATTCTTTGTTGCAAGAACTAAATATGCAAGATTCTTCATCTGCAATACACTGAAATATTGTGTCATACTGATGGTTTGAAAGTATCAAGAATAACTAATTACAAGAATAACTAGCTCTCAGACGGGAGCCAACTTCCATCGCTCACTTAAAAGAGCCAGCTCATAGAACTGAAATTCATTTATGGCTTTGGTTTTGGTGTATCACCCCAGGTTTTCCAGCGGCCCCATTTGGCCACCCCTATGAAAAATTTCTGGGTGTGCTACTGTGGAGACAGGATTCTGTTGTTCAGACCAGATAGCCAAACAGAGCCCTTGTTATGACCTTGTTTTCTTGAGTATATCTAGCTATTGGAAGTGTTTAGGTCAAGCAAAACCTATGCAGCTGCTGTGTTGAATTTGTTCCTACACAGTACTTATAAAATACTCTCATTAAGTCAATGGAGGCTGACCAGAGTTTTCTTTATCTGACAGTACAATTTTATTCATCATAAATAAAAGTGGTCTTTTATGCAGAATGGCCCTTGTCAGAGATTTATTATGATATTGGAATTTTTGATTCATTAACAAGCAAACAACATGTTTAACATTGTAACTCATTTTAACAATTTGATGTACTGTTAAGTAGTACACTCTAGGAATGCATCACATCCTATAAGCTCAATACATTTTATATATAAAATATGAATCTGTAAAGTAACTATATTATAACTATAATATAGTTAATATATTTTTACTTGGCAAAATATTTATATTTTCCTAAGAAATGAAGTAGAGTAGACATATGAAGTAATAGCTTATAAAACTTGAATAATCAATTGCAGGACAAGTAACTCAAAATTGTTACTTTACACCCTTCTAGATAATTCTACTTTAAAAACTAGTATCTTCTATTACTTTTCTTTTGCTTGCCACCCTGTATTTGAATCTGTGTAAATAATTAGCCTGCAAAAAATCTATATTTGGAAAAATTTAAAACAAAATGCTGCATAGTTATAGTTGAAATACACAAATAATAGCTTTCACTGGGTTGTAGGAACATACTGTTACATACTGTTTATTTCAGGGTATTACCTAGAAATAGGCTATAATTACACACAGGGCCACTATATTTACTGTTACTGTCTACAGACTACCATAATATAAAATAAACACAAGGCTTGAATAATTTCTTTTAGAGTAAAAACATTGATTTGTTTTGCAGTAAAACCACACACGCATGGCAAATATAATACAACAATGTAAGTTGGTTAAATTAAATGAAATTATGGCATATATTGTGAGTATATGCATGGATGCAGTGCACAAAGAGAGACACTGGGAATATAGAAAAATACAAATACATGAAGCTACAACCTGCACTGCAAAATGTGTATTATTATTAGAGTCATCTACAGAATTTCTGTTGCTTCTTCACAGCAGTGAGCACCATAATGATTTCATGGTTATGCTGATTGCCAGCAAATTTGTAATATTATGCATTCCAACGCTCATTTATTTTTGATTCATTTTAGGTTTGTGCTTTTATTATGAAGGCAACATATTATACTTCCGGTCATATACTTGTTGATTGTGTGACCGATGCAGTTCTTTGTTTCCACCGAGAATGACGTAACTATGCCTGTGGGGACACTAGTAATATCTATTAGCGTCTTTGCCACTTTTCCACTCATGGAAATATTTTGCATGATGGTGTGGTCCTGTCACATCCCTGCACTCTGAGCTGTTCATGCACGAGCTGACATTCTGCAGGGTCTATGGACACTCACCTAGGCTACTGGTGCAGTGCTTGTGAAGTGGACTTCATAGACCTTAATGGTTATTCAAGTTCAAGGGGACATCAGGTCCGTGCGGAATACCTGCAGAGTTAAAAAACTGCGAATAGCCCAAAATCTAGAAAAACTAAGCACTAGGGAAAACAAAGCTGGAATGACAATATGGTACTGAGACGGACTGGTACAGACTGGGGGGAACATACAAACTCAAAATCCCCATTTAAATCATTATTGATAAACGGCAAAGCCCCGCTACTTTGTGTTTTTATCTACAGACCCCCAAAATAGTTTTATTGTGTTTTATTTTTAAAACACACCATTGGTCCAGGGTCTTACTTAAAGAAGAAACAAACGGCTGTAGCTCAGGAGGTAGAGCAGGTTGCCCATTAATTGAAGGTCAGAGGTTCAATCTAGAGAATGGCACTTTAGGAGGCAGACACCATCTTCAGGAGGCAGACACCATCTCCACATTTAAGAGTAGGCTTAAGACTTTCCTCTTTGATAAAGCTTATAGTTAGGGCTGGCTCAGGTAGTCCTGAACCATCCCTTAGTTATGCTGCTATAGGCCTAGACTGCCGGGGGATTTCCCATGATGCACTGAGCTCCTCTCTCCTCTACTTTCTCTCCCTCTGTATGCAACCTTATCCCATTATTGCATGTTACTAACACAACTTCTCCCCTTTCTGGTAGTCTTGTGCTTTCTCGTCCCTCTCCTCTCTCCTCCTATCACTTCCTGCAGGTTTTCTGGCTCTGGAGCTGTGGAGTCTGGATCTGTGGCTGCGGGTCGCCTGCTGCCCCCGTGTTCCTGCTCGACACCCTCTGCTGCAACGACTATTGTTGCTAGTCTTATTGTTATTATTGTTATTATAATCATTAACATTACGATGG
>NC_060166.1:1743862-1748982 GCF_021292245.1 Micropterus dolomieu | reverse complement strand
CTTAGTTATGCTGCTATAGGCCTAGACTGCCGGGGGATTTCCCATGATGCACTGAGCTCCTCTCTCCTCTACTTTCTCTCCCTCTGTATGCAACCTCATCCCATTATTGCATGTTACTAACACAACTTCTCCCCTTTCTGGTAGTCTTGTGCTTTCTCGTCCCTCTCCTCTCTCCTCCTATCACTTCCTGCAGGTTTTCTGGCTCTGGAGCTGTGGAGTCTGGATCTGTGGCTGCGGGTCGCCTGCTGCCCCCGTGTTCCTGCTCGACACCCTCTACTGCAACGACTATTGTTGCTAGTCTTATTGTTATTATTGTTATTATAATCATTAACATTACGATGGTTACCATTAACACTATTATAAATATCTGTACCATTTTTCATTTAGTTTATAGTACCATTACCTTCGCTGTCTGTACCTCTGTGTGTATATTGTGTAGGCTGCCTCCCTCCCCTCTCTCTCTCCTTACATCCCTCTCTCTCTCTCTCTCTCTCACTCTCTTTCTCTCTCTCTTTCTCTCTCTCTCTCTCTCACCCCAACCGGTCGAGGCAGATGGCCGCCCACCCTGAGCCATGGTTCTGCTCGAGGTTTCTGCCTCTTAAAAGGAAGTTTTTCCTTGCCTCTGTCGCCTAGTGCTTGCTCTTGGTGGGAACTGTTGGGCTTCTGTAAATATCATCACAGAGTACGGTCTAGACCTGCTCTTTTATGAAAAGCGCTGTGAGATAACTGTTGTTGTGATTTGGCGCTATATAAATAAAATTGAATTGAATTGAATTGAACTTTACAAATATGGAGCATTTACTTGGAAAATATTGGAGTTTTGATTTTAAACATGTATGCTGCCCCTCTGGTTCCTCTTTTACAATAGATTTTATAGACATTGTGCATTCCTTTAATCCAGTGGTTCTAAAACTTTTTGTTCATGCCCCCCTTTAGCCTCAAAAAGTTCAAGCCCCTCTGACTCCAGCAGAAGTGGATTTCATATTTATCAATCATTAACAACTCAGGCGATTGAAGTGAAACAAAGGATTCAGGTCAGCAAAATAACCTTGCTAGCATCGGAGCCTATTTGAGTGTTTATGCCACAACATGAATCATATTTATGCAACTTTAGGTCTGCTCAACATCCATGGAAATTAAACAAGGAAGTCTAAAACCAGAAACAGAGACAGTTTGCCTTCAAAGTAAAATGCCGGCGTTTTTAATGTTCAATTTAAGAAGAGCAAACCTTATTACAAAAACAAATTGCTTAGCCTAAATATTGAACATAATTCATAATTGTCATATATCTGCCATTTTATAACATTTTACAACATTATTTTAGTTAAATATTCAATTGGCTCAAACACCGGATTATTAGCATATCTGCTATGATTCATGCCTTTGTAATTAATTTCTATGGCCTATTAATAAATGTTTTTGATTAGGCTACTTAATAAACTTCGGGTGAATGTTAAAGACTATAAAGTGTTGCAACTTGTGATGTGTTTGACTGTTTGAAAGAGTAGATTTATCTCGAACTTTGACTTTATCCCCGTAATGCATGGACATGATTAATAGAAGCGGGCATTCAGCAAAAGCACTGTATACTTCTAACTATATAATTAATTAATAATATATATTTATATTGTTTCTTTATTCATATTTAATGTGACTAGCCTTAATTTAAATAGCACTGTCAACCTGACTGTCTCTATGTGGTGCTTATGTGCAGTCTACTCACAACGGGTCTCATTAGCCAACAGTGGTCATTAACAATATTACATAAACACTCCTCTCCTCACTGGGGCCCTCTTTGACCCGTCCGGACGGGTACCCAGCCCGGGGTCTTGACCGGATGGGTGCCCAGGCTTACAAACACACACACACGCATGCACACACACACACACAATAAAACAATTTAGTTTGTTAATTGTAAATTGTTAATGTTTGCCAACAGGTAGAACTATTCTTTATGCTTTTCATTTAGTTATTAATTTAAATTCATTTTTATTATTCCAGCTCTCATGGCTGTGCTGTGTTGTTTATTTATAATGCGTGACTGTTTCTACTTATCATTCTCCCTCAGTTCTTTTCTTATGTCAGCTGTCTATTGCTGTTGCTCGGCGACTTGACTCTTTGTTTTTTTGTTTTTGATTGTTTGTTTGTTTTCCCCAAGCCTCCCTCCCTGTTCTCTTGCAGGTTTCGTTGCTTTCTGCAGTTGATATTTTCCTCTGCTGTTTCCTGTTGTCCACGCCCCCTCTTGCAGGTGTTGTCCTTTCTCTGTGGTGTCTTTTTGTGTGGTGTTTGTGCCCCATCCCCATTTCAAATCACATACAAATCAATACATTAAATAAATAAAAAATCAGACAAAGTAGTATATTAAAACTCTCTTGTTAAAGTAAAATTTGTCTGGCAAAACATGGTATCCAGCTCCTTATACTCTCTACCATGGCTGCTGGGCAGGACAGGTAAAAAAAACAAAAAAAATAAACATACAAAAAACCCCCCATTAAATATATCTAGTAGAAATGATTGAAATAAACATGGGTTTATTTTGTGCTGTTTACTTTATGGACACCAGTAGCTGAACTCAGTAAAAAAATATATTTTTTTGTAGGTTATAGGAATTCTTTTTGGACTTTTGCATTAGGCTATAGGCCTAGGCTTATAGACCTACTTACTTTTATTGTTGTATGTCATGTTCAAGTTCAGTATAGAGAACACATATACACACTGTAAACAAAAATAATATAGACCGATTGCGACAATAGTGCAATGAGCAGAGTGCAAAGGATGCAAGAGTAAAATTTTTATCATTATTATGTACATGTCGGAGGTGGATGAGATATACAGGTACACATACACATACATGCATACATGTACACATATACACAGTGTGATAGATCATAGTGCAAAGGATGCTGGAATAAATAAGTATTATGTGCAGGTGTTATGTGATTGAGGTAGGTGGATTTGGTATACAGTATATACAATATACAAAATGACAATATGAACAGTATGAACAGCTCTGAAATAGAGAATGATGATTAAATAAAAGTGGTAACCAGTAAACAGGTGGCTGATTAGAGAGAGAGTTACTGGGTTATTGCACAGGAATTGTTCCTGACACTGTGAGTCAGAGTCAGCTGTTCATCAGAGTGATGGCTTGTGGGAAGAAACTGTTCCTGAGTCTGTTGGTTTTGGCATACAGTGCTCTGTAGTGCGTACCAGAGGGGAGAAGCTGGAACAGGTTGTGTCCGGGGTGAGATGGATCTGCAGTGATGTTTCCTGCCTGTTTCCTGACTCTGGAAATGTATCATTCCTGAGTGGAGGGCAGGTTGACACAGATGATTTTTTCTGCAGTCCTGACTGTCCGTTGTAGTCTGCTCCTGTCCTTTTTGGTGGCAGATCCAAACCAGACAGTGATGGACGTGCAGAGGACAGACTGGATGATGGTTGCGTAGAAGTGTATCAGCAGCTGGCGCAGGAAGTACATCCTCTGCTGGGCCTTCTTGATGATGGTGTCAGTGTTGGGCTCCCACTTTAGATCCTGGGATATAGTGGATCCCAGAAACCTGAAGGATCCCACAGCAGACACAGGGCTGTTGAGTATGGTGATGGGGGGCAGAGTGGGGGGACTCCTCCTGAAGTCCACGATCATCTCCACAGTTTTGAGCCTGTTAAGCTCCAGGTTTTTCTGAACGCACCAGAGAGTCAGCTGATCAACCTCCCATCTGTAGACCGACTTGTCACCGTCCCAGATGAGGCCAATGACCGTTGTGTCGTCAGTAAACTTCAGGAGTTTGACAGATGGGTCTCTTGAGGTGCAGTCGTTGGTGTAGAGGGAGAGTAGTAAGGGGGAGAGCACACACCCCTGGGGGGCGCCAGTGCTAATAGTCCGGGTGCTGGATGTGATGTTTCCCAGTCTCACCTGCTGACTCCTGTCAGTCAGTGATCCACTGACAGGTGGAGGCTGGCACAGTGAGCTGGGTGAGTTTGGTGCTGAGGATGTCCGGGATGATGGTGTTGAACGCCGAGCTGAAGTCCACGAACAGGATCCTTGCATATGTCCCTGGAGAGTCGAGGTGTTGCAGCATGTAATGCAGAACCAAGTTAACAGCATCATCCACTGCCCTGTAGGCATACTGCAGGGGGTCCAGCAAGGGGCCAGTAATGTCCTTCAGGTGGGCCAACACCAGACTTTATTGCCAAGTAGTGTTTTACACATACGAGGAATTTGCTGTGGTGATAAGGTGCTACACACAGACAAACATACAGCATAAATAAATGTAGGAATATATAAAAATGAAATGGAAGAACAACATTGCAGATATCCAACGAAGGTTAAAATCAAGGGCAACTGGACTTGGTTGAAGATACTGGAAGACGTTTCGTCCCTCATCCAAGAGACTTCTTCAGTTCTGACTGACTGGCAGGGAAACTCAGCTATTTAACCTCAGTGGGGTCGTTGGCCCGGGTCATCGATACTGCTGGTTCGTTAGTGTTCCTTGTTGCTGTGACGACAGTCATTACAGTTGTTAAGACTACCTGTGGCCAAGACTGAACGACCATCGTTGGTATCTTCACCTGAGGTCAATAGGTTACGTTTGTTGAGTTTCCTGGGAAGTGATGAAAGGACAGCATTGTAAGTGGGGGATAAGTGGTGGCGTAGACCCCCTCCCCTGTTCAATGACGGCTTCTCAACCCGGGTATAGATGGCTTCCTTGACACCTCTTTCAAACCATCCATCTTCTCTGTCTAAAATGTGCACCTGGTGGTCCTCAAACGAGTGTCCTCTGTCCTTCAGATGTAAGTAGACTGCAGAGTCTTGACCTGAGGAGTTGGCCCTTCTGTGTTGAGCCATGCGTTTGTGTAGTGGTTGTTTAGTCTCCCCAATATACAGGTCTGTGCATTCCTCACTGCATTGGACCGCATACACTAGATTGCTTTTCTTGTGTTTGGGTGTGCGGTCTTTGGGGTGTACCAGCATCTGTCTTCGTGTGTTCTTGGGTTTAAAAAACACAGGGATGTTGTGTTTGGTGAAAATCCTCCTGAGTTTCTCTGATACTCCAGACACGTATGGAATCACAATGTTGTTGCGTTTGACCTTCTTTTCCTCCTCCCCTGTAGTTTTGTTC
>NC_060166.1:1713883-1743762 GCF_021292245.1 Micropterus dolomieu | reverse complement strand
TGGATCTTGTGGCTGTCTTCACAAAGGTCCATTTAGGGTATCCACAGGCTGTAAGTGCCCCCTTCAGGTGGTTCTGTTCCTTCTCTCTGGCTTGGGCGCTTGTTGGTATGTTTTCCGCTCTGTGGTGCAGTGTTCTCATGACCCCTAGCTTGTGCTCCAGTGGGTGGTGTGAATCGAAGAGTAGGTATTGGTCTGTGTGTGTGGGTTTTCTGTAAACACCAATCTGCAGACTCCTGTCCTCTTCAATGTGTACAGCGCAGTCCAGGAAGGCCAAACTGTTGTTGTGAACATCTTCTCGTGTGAACTTGATGTTACTGTCCACACAGTTGATGTGTTCTGTGAAGGCTTGCACTTCCTGGCTTTTAATTTTGACCCAGGTGTCGTCCACATATCTGTACCAGCGGCTCGGTGCTATTCCTCTGAAGGAGTTCAGGGCTTTATTCTCCACTTCTTCCATGTAGATGTTTGCCACAATCGGGGATACCGGTGAGCCCATGGCACAGCCATGCTTCTGTCTTTAGAATCCACCGTTGTACTGGAAGTAGGTGGTGTTTAGACAGAGGTCGAGTAATTTGCAGATTTGGTCAGGGCTGAGGCTAGTTCTGTTGTCCAGGGTAAATAGCTGAGTTTCCCTGCCAGTCAGTCAGAACTGAAGAAGTCCTTTGGATGAGGGACGAAACGTCTTCCAGTATCTTCAACCAAGTCCAGTTGCCCTTGATTTTAACCTTCGTTGGATAACTATGACCTGGATGACTGAGAATCTTCATAGACAACATTGCAGATATATACATGTGCATTATTCTGGGTCTGTGCCGTGCAGACGTAACGCAATGGAAGAGAATATTGTGTACATATAAATATATAAACTGACAACATAAAAATATACAACAACAAAGATCAACAATCAACAACAAATATGTACGACGTGCCAGCTCTGTGCCCGACACGAGATGAAACAGTATTTACACGTGCAGAGACATTTGTATCATTTGCAAGGGGGTAGTGTCAGTGGGGGGCCCGGGTCTTGTTAATGAGGGTAGGTGCAGACGGGAAAAAGCTGTTTTTGTGGTGAGACGTTTTGGTCCTGATGGACCGCAACCTCCTGCCAGAGGAGAGAGTCTGAAACAGTTTGTGTCCGGGGTGGGAGGAGTCAGCTGCAATCTTTCCTGCTCGCCTCAGAGTCCTGGAGGCGTACAGGTCCAGAAGAGAAGGAAGATTGCAGCCAATCACCTTCTCTGCAGAGTGGATGATACGCTGCAGCCTGCCCTTGTCCATGGCAGTGGCAGCAGCGTACCAGATGGTGATGGAGGAGGTGATGATGGACTCGTATTGGAGGTGTAGAAGTGCACCATCATTGTCTTTGGCAGGCTGAACTTCTTCAGCTGCTGCAGGAAGTACATCCTCTGCTGGGCCTTCTTGGTGATGGAGGTGATGTTCACCTACTTGAGGTCCTGGAAGATGATGGTGGTGACTGAGGAGTCACACAGGATGATGGGGGTGGTGGCTGGGCTCTTTCTAAAATCCACAACCATCTCCACTGTGTGTGTCCAATAATTCCACTGATGACGTGAGAAAAGTGGGAATTAAATCCGTGGGAGTTGTTCCCCTGATGTTCATGAGCTCCTCCCTGGTAAAAGAGCACCGGGAATCACAGCCGAAAACTGAATTAACACACAAAAACAAAACAAAGCGCACCTAACACCGAGGCAGCTATACTCAGCACCATCTTGAGAGGCAAGTCCTTTCAAAGGACTTCATGATGACATTTCTTTCTTAGCTCTTGTTCTGATGCCAAGTAATAAGAGCAGCTGACGCCACCCACCTGCCTGACCCTCTGATGTAATCCAGCAGAGGTAGGCTCTGACATGCCACAGCCTGGATGTGGACAGAGCAGCCACACACACCAAAACTTCCAGGGCATCCACAGGAACTGCTTCAACGCTGGCATGGCACTAGAGGTCAGGGGTGGCTGTGGTGATACCAGCAAATTCTGTCCACCTTTGCATGGACCAGCTCTGGTCGATTAAAGCACGACCACCATTACTTATAGATCAGCAAGCTGATTATGAGAATTGTTCATGACTTAGCGGTTACTGACATTTGTTTGAAAAAATGGTACATGTACACTGCATGTACAATTATTAGGCAAACTGAATTCCTCAGGATTCATTTGATCATTGAACAAACGCAATGCTCTCAGTCAATCCAAAATATAATTGAACCTCAAACCTGCAGGTTAAACTAAGGGAAAGTGGGTTCTGTCTTGATCAGGAGAATATGTAAGTGTGCAGAATTTTTAGGCAACTAAATTACCAAAATAATTTCTATCAAGTTACTTATTTAGTTTTTAGAGTAAGTGTAACAACACAAAATGACAAATAACATTTTTGGCCTTTCAGAAATATTTAGTGACCATTATATTTAAAAACTGCCATGGCCATCCATGGTCTGTCAATTTCTTGATCTGTTCACTATCAACTTTCGCTGAAGCACACAACCACAGCCTCCCAAATGCTGTTCAAATAGGTGTATTGTCTTTCCTGACTGTAAATCTGACGTTTGAGAAAGGCTACAAGCTCTCAATAGGATTCAAGGTGAGGTGAGGTTGGGGGCCAGGTCATTATTCAGGCATCTTTGTGGCCCTTGCTGGCTAGCCAAGCAGTGGAGTGCTTACATGGATGTGATGGAGCTCTGGCCTGCATAAAGATCATGGCCTTCTTGAAAACTGAGGACTGTCTTCAGGTAGTTCTTTGCCCAGTCTTGACGCTTCAACTTACGAATCTTATTCAGTGGTGGTCGTGTTTCAGCCTTCCTGACCTTGGCCATGTCTCTGAGCACTTGTACCTTGTACTTCTGGACACTCCAGGTAGGTTGCAGTTCTGGGATATGGTGGCACTGGAGGATAATGGATTCCTGGTAGCTTCACGTTTAATTCTATTCAAGTCTTTTGCAGTTAATTTGCGCCTTTTCTTCTCCATGTGTTTTTTGTGACTATTAGCACACCTCATTTCAAGAGTGTTGCATCGATCTGAAAGGCATTTTACAATGTTTTGACTTTTCTGTGTCAGTTAAATCTCTTTTTTGGCCCATTCTACCTGAAGTAATGAAGCTGCCTAATAATCATGCACACCTTGTTACACAGTAAAAAAACAGAGTGTCAATTCAACTCTTAGAGAGTTAAATTTAACTAAATGAACAAAGTGTAAAACCATTTAACACTGTGTTTTTTCACAGTGTTCAGAGTAACTCAGAGTAGGACTCTCTAATGTGTAATAATATTAATATATATTTTTATTTTTCTATGTTGTTATTTATTACTAGGTCGTATGATGCTATTTTGTCCTCCTCTTCCTACTCCTCCTTCGTGGAGGAGATGCGGAGAGTCTTCGATCACCCTGTGCGGGGAAGGGAGGCGCCTGGACGCCTTCTCTCCCTACGCCAGGGCGATCGGAGCGTGGCGGAGTACTCTGTGGACTTTCGTATTCTGGTGGCCAATTCAGGCTGGAACAATGAGTCCCTTCGGTGTGTGTTCCTGCATGGTCTCAACAATCGCACAATCACAATCTCTATGAGTACTTAGTCATGCCCTTCGTCCTCACCAACGCCCCTGCCGTCTTCCAAGCATTAATCAGTGACGTCCTCTGAGATCTCCTGCACCGCTTCGTCTTCGTGTATCTCGATGACATCCTGATCTTCTCCCGCGAGCGACCCTGCCCAACACATTGAACATGTCCGTCTGGTCCTGCAGCAGTTCTGCCATGCCTTCGGAGCCACCACCAGCCTCTCCTCCGGCTACCATCCCCAGACCGAGCGGGTCAACCAGGACCTGGGGGCGGCACTCAGGTGTGTGGCGTACCGTAGCCCCACCTCCTGGAGCTCCCACATCCCCTGGATCGAGTATGCACACAATTCCGCCCCCCTTTGTTCCAGTCACTAGAGGAGGAGGTGGCGGTTCCCTCTGTACAGGCCCACCTTCGACGCTGCCGCCGAGTCTGGAGGGAAGCCAGGGCCGCTCTGCAGCAACCGGCAGTTGGACCGCCACCAGACCCCTGCGCCTGCCTACCGGCCGGGGCTGCTGGTTTGGCTTTCCACCAGGGACCTTCCTCTGGAGACCTCATCGAAGAAACTTACCCCCCGGTTCATCGGCCCTAACCCCATCGAAGCCGTCATCAACCCCTCCGCTGTGTGCCTGACCCTCCCTCCTCACCTAAAGGTCCACCCCGTTTCCTCTCCGTACTAGCAGCGGGGGCACCCCCCCTCCTCGAATAATCGATGGCCACCCAGCTTACATGGTGCGCCGCCTCCTTGACGTGCGACGTAGAGGCCAGGGTTACCGGTACCTGGTGGACTGGGCCGGCTGGTTTTATATTTTACACTTTACGTATGGAATTTCATCACTAAATCCACTTCTGAGAAGTTTTGAGGTGAGAAATCAGCTGTGTAGATTTTGAATATTGACAGTTTTACGAAGTGATGGCGGAACAAAAATGTGCTTGAATATTTTTGGAGTTGAGGAGCTCCGCAAGTGGCTGCGGGGGAAGCTTGTGCCAACCCGCAGTAGGAGCATGTGAGGCCGGACAGCCGCCCGCTCACAGAGCCCTCTGCTCCCGCCGTCACACAGACAACGGCAGAGGAAAATACAGCTGGAAGGTTTTCATACCGCTTATCTGTCTTTACATTCTGACAAATGTTGAAACATTTTAACTTAAAAAAGAGAAAGCTGTGTGGATCGCTGGTGTGTGTCGCATTGAACATTACGTCGCGGCAGTTGTGTGTGGCATCGCTATGATGACAAGCTACGTACTCTGGACACTATCTGCAATGGAAAACAGAGCAGTGCCGAGTAGAGTCGAGTCTATCCATTTGCGCTATGGTAGCATTTTTCGGCAAGGCAGCCTAGATCGTCAGAACACTGGCAACAGTTCAACGTTTAGTCCTAAAAGACGATGCAACTCCGACTCTGTTTGGGCCTGGAAATTCACAATCACAACCGGTAAGTATGCTTTATTGGTTGTGAATTATATTTAAAATAAACACGGCAATGTAACTTCACAGACTGTTAAAGTGCGGAGTTGTTGTAAACGTTGGCTAGCAAAGATATAACTATAATGCTAATGTTACACCTGATGTGAAAGCTACTGAGCAAACATTCAAATTTTTTGGCCAATTTTTATGTAAAATTTAGTTGAAATATGGTGATTTTTGTAGTGGTCTATGGTAAGATATGGAACAATGATGTTGTGTGGTTGTGGACTTGTGAGTAACTTATACCATCTGCTAGGTTACGGTTGCAGTCTGAAGCGGCTTTGATTGGGATCACACTACCTTGTTTCTTACGACCCGCCCTTCTCTGCTTCTGATTCGATAGTAGTCCTTACCTGGGAACTGCGCATGTGCAACTCCCAACAAAGATTTTGTACAAGTAAGATGCATCACTCTGTAGCTCAAGAGCGGAGCGTACAACACATATTGTGAAAAGAGGAGCTGCAGCAATGTGCAGAATAAAAATATGGTGTATTTTGAAAATTAAACCATGTAAACCTGTTCTGGTACAACCCCTAATTAAGATTTTGAACCTGAAAAAGATCACAATACCACATCTTTAAATGGAGTTGTATTTTTTTGCTTACCTTCATAGCGCATGCACCAGCTATGAAGTACAGGTCCAATTTTGTGAATGCAGCAGGGATAATGGATAAGAAAATGGTGCTTTGGTAAAATTTGCTTGTATTCTGAATTAATTATTGTGAAAGGATTCTTTAACTCCACAAAACATGCTTCAACTTTCTTGCACATTTCAGTTTCTCTTCCATCACTAAATAGATGCTTAATAACATCTTGAACAATCCCTTCCATGGGAATCACTACAGAGTTCACAACACTTTGGCATAAATACAGCTGCACAACTAGGTTTGCTGAAGATAATTCTGACTCAGCCTCTAAATATTCAGATGACACAATCAACATCAGTGGCATTACTTGTGTCAAGAACTTTGACAAGGTGTAAAATCATCACCTTTTTCTACCGACTCAAAATTAACTGCTTACATAGCACTTGTTCAGATGCTTCCTAAAGCCACAAAAGCTACCAAAACAATGTGAGCAACCCACTTAGCCACATTTAAGATCAAGAATCTTGCCAGGACAGAGACCATCAATTACCTTAACCCCTTAATGCCGATTGTCGCAAATTCGCATCACACCTCTTCCTTTCAGACTGCAGCTGAGATATTGTTTGTATTCCCCAAAAGCCTGTTTGTGCATATTTGATACGTACCCGGGAACCTTTTGCAAGCACTGGTATCTCGTTTATGCCTGTTGTCGCTAATTTGCATCATACCTACATACCTGAATTTATATCTTTTCTATGTTCTATAGACAAATTAACAATTTCCACTTAATTTAACATTAAACTGAAAGCAAATGTAAATAAATTCAGGCATCAAGGGGTTAATGTGCTTTATAAGGCTGTTTGGTCTACCCTGGTCGCTTTTGAGAAGAAAACACTTGTTTGATCTGACCGGATGCTAATGCACCATTCTTGTTCACAACTCTGGGAGTTTCCTTGTTTCCCCAATGTCAATGAGCTCTGTGGTGGGTACCAGTCCATGGCTTTCCTTTATAACTTTTGCCTTCAGATTGGTGGGCCACTTTTCCAAGAATTTGTTGGCAGTGACCTCGCCAAATAGGAGCCTGAAATCTTGTTCTATCTGTAATGCAAAAATACAGTGCACAGAAAGGAGCAATAAGTGAGACTGCATGCTGCATGGGATATTTCAGTGATTCAACTAATGAAGAGTTCTTAACAGTCTGAAGACATCTCCTGTTTTCTTTTCATTATTGACCACTGACTGACTATAAATGAAGGTAGCTTTCATCTTCTCACATACAGTGTCTTCATCAGCAGAGAGTCTCAAAATAGGAATAGCTGCTTCCACAGCCCCATCAGATAACACAGCGGGTCAGAAGGGTCTGGGTTGGCCATGGCCTGGCCCACCATCTTAAGACAAAACACATTGTTATTGACTCCTGCCTACACATTTCAACAAAATTGTATATAACTGATAAGTAAATTTACTTTTGGAAGATTTGCTAACTGTGGCACCTCTTTATTCGGTAGTGCAAAGTATCCCGAACCACTCTCTGGATCGTAATAATGTTCCTATGTAGTTAAATACATGCATACTTAATATGCTATCAACATTTCTAAGGGCAATTACGTGTTTAATGTTGTACAGACCCTTTTACTTACATATCCATGTTGTGAACATGGGTCTTCTAGATATGGAAACAGAGCAGCTGTCCCCTGTGTACACATCACTCTGATAATCACTCAATTGGAAACAGTGACTATACAAATACTAACAATGTTTCTTCATAGCCTATGAATGATTCTTACTCTTGTGTTTGTGTCATCTCAGCAGCAATTATGTTTATCATCTGTCTTCTGGTGGCATCTTTCAGAGATTTGGTTTTTGCAAACTTTTACATGATGTGTTCACCGCCATTTGTAAGACTGGAAATAACATAAAAACACTTCCCATCAAATGGAACTAAATCCAGATTAGACTTAACAACAGTATCCACTCCCCACCGCTTTTGCCTCATAGTTTATGTGGCATGGCCTTTTAGGTTGACTTCCTTCATAGCGGCTGCTTCGTCAGGAGGGACACACCTCGTGAAGTTCAGAATGATAGTATCGTCAGATGCTGTTGAGCATGATGATTAAGACAGAAGTATCTGTGCATTAAGGAATATAAACAAAATTGTTGCACATTGTGAGCAGTGCACAATCCAGAGTCAAATTCCTCGTATGTGTACACATACCTGGCAATAAAGTTGATTCTGATTCAGGCAGGAATATCTGCTGCACAGAAGAACAAGATTAGTAGGGAACAAGTACAGGAACTAGTCTTAGAGAAGAATAGCTGGAACGAGACTGGGAACAAGAGTCTACAATCTGGCGCTGAGTGGAGGTGAGGACCAGGTATAAGAAGGCAGGGCATAACGAGGCTGATAGTTGGCAGCTGGTGACAGGCCCCTGCACACCTGACTCCACTCCTGCAAGAAGGGAACACACACACACACACACACACACACACAACCCAGGAACAGGGGACCTAACAGGTACATGTTGACAACATGTCCTCAATCGACATCTATGAAACTATAAAACTGTGTTTAGTTGAAAAAACTATTATTGAACGATATTGAAAACATGGGAATGTTAACTTTACTTACCCGACTGTGACTCCACTCCCGTAAACCAGCACAGCAGCGGACCCCTCAAGCAGAATTGCAGCACGCGTAATCATCACTCTGTAGAGTTTAATTTTACACTGACTTTTAACTCTACTCTGGTTTACTCTCCATATAGTTGGAAATACTCTGCAGGTATTGTATTCTGTATTTTTTACTGTGATAAGGTGTGATACACTCTCACTGCACCCTCCCTCATTACACCAATGCAGTTAACCTGAAAATGATTTACTCCATTGAGCATTCATGTTTGTATGGTTTGGAGTTGGAAAATGTGCACTGAAATAATTATTCATTCAGAATGCTTACTTGCCTAATAAATGTGCACACAGTGTAAGTAAACAACAGATTTCAATAATATTATGAATAAAAACTTCAACACAATCTAATTTGTAATGAACGTCCAAAAATATAGCAAAAGATGTTGCAAACAAAGTTGCTGCATTTATGAACTTGTTGATTTCTGGGAGGGCGGCTTCCTGATAAAGACAGAAAAGTAGAGACCAAATTATGCACATATAAAAAAACCCTTTTATTTCATGTGGACATAACTGATATAACATTTCAACCACAGCTGGTCTACCTCAGGTCAAAGTGCAGAAGTGTACACAACTGTATTTAAATATCACAGCATTATCTCCAAATTAGCCTAAGTGAGTCATCAGATATGAGGGGGGAGTGGGAGTCGTCGGTCGCTTATATCTACACTCTAGCATGAGCTTTGCAACCTTAAAGCTGCATTATGACTAACCAATCGACACGACAATACCTGCCAGCCAATAAGAGGCAGAGTGGGGCGGGTCTTTTTTCAAGTCCTCTACACTGCGGAGTCTGACAGCTGAACACGTTAGGACGTTGCTGCCGAACAAACAAAAAGCAAGTCTGATGTAAGATATTAGTAAGCCAGTTTACAATATTAACTGTCTTGGCTAACGTCCACAGGATAAAAATGTGTCGGCATCGGTGTTGTTTACACTGGGAATGCTGGGAACATGTCCCCAACACTTTTTGAAATGGCTGATTTTGTCCCCATCACTTTTCTAAAAGCATTTGTTAAAAATGTACCTTGCAACAAGAAATGTTAAATAACAAATGAAAATGCTTTACGATTTTTTTGTTTGTGGAGATTAAAATGTAACCACTAGACGAGTTAGAAGTGTAAGCAGAGAAGAGAAAAAGAACATTTTTTAGTTAGTAAGTTAGTTAGTAAGTCCCACTTATCATGGCCTGTTTAAACTTTTCACAATTTTTTTTAATCAATGTCTAGACCTGTCAAATATGTACTTGATTGCCCCAGAGAGGCTTAAGCTTCTTTAAACACAATTTCAGATTTGTGAAAATGGGAAAAAGGGCGGTTTCATTGCTCTTGTAAACCACATTGGACCAGGTCCAGATCAAAAACCACTATACGTGTAAGTATGTCATAAAGAATGTGGTGTACTATGAAAAAAAGAGTGATTAACAATGTTGTTAACAATGTTGTTAATGACAAAATTAATATGGCCTGAAAGTAGCAAGCTAAAATTAACTGTGAGGGCTGTGAGGGAGGAATTTTTAAGAATTGTAGCAAATTATGCAAAACATCTATGGAAAGCTGGCAACCTCACTTTGACCTTCTTCTTCGGCTCTGGATCAGTTTTCTGTTCTGATCTCAGCACATCTGGGCAAACTTCTGAGTAGGCTAAAATCAGAGGCAGCATTTTTATGATGTCATCACATAGACTTCTTACAAAGTATTTTACTATTATTATTTGTATTTTGATACAAAATATGAAGGCATTTTCATCAAAACTATCAAATACAATCCTATTTTGTATTTCAAAATATGTATTTTAAATACTGCCCATCCCTGGTCAAAGTGCTTGAGCCCCTCTACAATGCGCGCTCACACCTTTACAAAATAAATGACAAAATTGTTATTTTCTACGTTATTTGTTTTCCCTGCTGTACCAAAAACATACCGAACCATGACTCCAATACTGAGGTACATACAAAACCAAGCATTTTGTACTGTTACACCCCTAATGATTACACATGACTAAATCCTTAAAGCGTACTTGTAAACTGTTTGTACACATGTCCAAATCATTCAGGGGTGTTTACAACTGTTTAACTAATTAAGTTTTCTGCTTTCTGCTTGAAGATTCATTCTTTAACTTGGAAAAAAATGTTCTTAACTGAACATCCAGATTTCTTCTGGAACTTTCAGAAACATCTCATGGCCTTCAACAGGTGATGGTGTTTGCTCAGTTGTCATAAAGAGTGAAAAAAAAGATTATTAATTGAGAAGATTAAAAATATTACACTAATAGCATTATAAATAAATATAAATTCATATAAAATATTAGATTTTAAGCATTTAGTAGATGCTTCATAGGAAGAATTATAGTTACACAGAGAGACTCACAAATGAAAAGGCATCGCCACTTCCAGTATATGCATTTGTTAAGCACTATTCAATTAAAATGCGACAGTGAAACAAAATAAAACAGCACATTGTAGTTTCTGTATTTATCAAAGCCTTTATCAATGAAATAGTTAAAATGGGGAAAATGTGAAAAATTCCATTGAAGGTCAATTTAATGTACCTCTTAACTTTCTGCCCCTAAAATTTTCAGTAAGGGGCTACAGTGCTCCTACTAAAAAACGTTAGTCTGGAGTCCTGTTATTCAAAAAGATCAATACTTTTCAATACAATTTTCTTATATCTTAGGCATGTATGAATTATTTATTACAACAGTGGGGACAGAAAGAGAGCAGTCTGCTTTCAGATTTAATGGTTAATCCACCGTTTTGTTTTTCCATGTAAAATCACATTACTTATTATGTAACAAAATAAAAGAAGCATTTTACAGTAGACTTGAAATAGAATATATTTTGATCCAATCATTCAGGTTCTTGCTGTGAATGGTCTGATGAATATTGGACACAAAGGGGATGACAAAACAAATATAGTGTGACTACACAGAACAGACAGATGGTTAAATCCTTGTACAAACAGATTCTTTACTCATTTCAGCACCATAAAATACATGTAGTGGCAGTTTATGTACCAAACAAACTGTATGTGCAACTTGGAAAAACAGAAAAACAGTTCAGTACAGGAAAAATTAAGCATATTTGCACTACATCAGCAAAAGAAAAAAAAAAGACTCATCAATAAACGGCATGTTATTAAATAATCCTACAACATACGAAAACAGATAACTGTTAACAACGACTATAGGACCACAGCAAGCTGAATTCCACAATAGTGAAACAGGTCAAAAGACAGCACCATTCAACCCCTTGGAAAAGACTGAGGCATTTGTTGTTATCACACACACAGACATTCATGCACACACATGCATGTGAGCTCCATGACTATGTGAAAAGGGTTCACAAGGTAAGAATATTTTTTAACAGCAGCTGCTGGCAGCTGTCATATAGTGCTCATATTAAGTATTCAATGTGTGACCATTTAAAGATATTTACTGTCAGATGTAGATGTAGATTTAATGCACTTTCCAATGAAGTTCTTACTCTTGTAACCCCATTTCTATTGTAATATGTATTAACAGGTGACCTGTATCTTGATATGTGATCCGCATAATGACATCTTATCAATGGCCTTTGTATTGTGATCAGATCTCAATGTGCAAACAATAACATGGTTCATCTCAAGTCAAGGGAAGTGATACAGGTTACTCTCAAATGATATATGATAATGGTATATGTGCAGGCATCAGGAGGTTACTTTTCAGTAGCCTTGCTAATGAGGCTAACATTACTTTTATTGTAAGAAGAGGTATGAAGCCACCTTCCTAGCACTAGTGCTTGCTCGGCTACCCCTGTTGGTCACATGATCCTTATATTGTGCTCAGTGGCAGTGGCTCAAGAGTCTCCTGATGTGAAGATGCTGTATGAACCATGCCTGTTTTTACTTTGCAGAGGAAGAGCTCATCTGTAGCTCTGAGACAGCAGGGGTGGTGGTGGCGCATTGATAAGATGCTTGCCTTTGGTGTGGGAGACCTGGGTTCTATTCCACAGTGAGACATCCACCATTGTGTCCCTGAGCAAGACACTTAACCCCTAGTTGCACCAGAGGCATGTGACCTCTGACGTGTATAGCAATTGTAAGTCGCTTTGGATAAAAGCTTCAGCTAAAATGAATAAATATAAAAAGACTACTGAAGTTGACCTTTCAACTTATCATTTTGACATCAGCTTAATATTAGTGTATGTGCACTGGCTACAAGGTAACAGCTCGTATCTAAAAGCCTCAGTATGCTTCAAATTAAAGGGAAAATTTGGAACATTTAATGAGGATGTCCAAACAGTGCTGATGTTAAATGCAGTCCACTGAAGCAATAAATTCCTCAGCGCATGCTAGCTGAGTTTGCCAAGTAGCTGCATCCAGCGCCGTCATTTGAGATGACAGTGGGTGGCACAGAGAACTACAGGCTACTTGAGCTTGGATTTCTAGCTCTAGATGCTGTCTTCTTATCTTGTTTTGCAAACAAGCTACGTTTGCAACTGCGCGTTAACTGCAGAGCATAATATTGACAAGAATACAGTTTACAATGTTTTTGCTGACTCGGGTATTTAGTCATATTTTTTTGAGCCAGACAATAAATAAGTGGAGAGAGGCAGAGGTAGCCTCAGTCACAGCCGTGCAAGAGGATATGGCTGGCTGGGACCCCCCAGGACCTAAGCCGCTAATACACAGACTGTTGGTGCTTCTGCTGAAATTTTTCTCCGGTACAAACAGAAACTGAATTATTCTGCTGCAATAAATTTGAGCATGGGCAGTTTTTGTTAGATGCTGTCTGCAACACCAATCCTAAGAAAGCCTTTTGCATGAAAATGGACAGAGGTATGCTGAAGACCTTCTTCAGGATTCCGAATTTAAACTTGAAAAGACTACCAAGACCAGCGTGCCCGAGAGGGCAGATGATCATCGAGTGTTTTTTTGTCACTCAACACTTTGTTTTGGCCAGCAAAGTAAAAGCTAACATTATAGACCTGAGTGGTGCTCCTACAGGCTGGGGCAATGCTGGACTAATGTTGTAATAATGTGGGAAAGAAAAAGTGTTTGAACGTTAATTTGTCATTTGAAGTCAACTAAAAAGGAATTATAGAAGTTGGATGCTCTTGTTGATTTTTGTGGAACTTTATACTTCATTGCTAGTTCAGCTTTGTTGTTAGAAGTCCATTATGCCAGTATATTTATGTCATACATATATGTGCAATGAATTCTGGTTTATGTGGGCACTGCTGGCATGGCTCAACGAGGAATAGCAGGGCTGAGTTCAGCGCAGACAAAACGTAGCAAAACGTTTTTTTCAACAGAAACAGTGTTTCCCTGAACACCCTGTTGTGTACGCAAGCGCAATGCATGCCTTTTTAACTCCGTTGTGTTTACAAACTTTTCACAGCTGATTGGGTAACACCTGTGACACGCCCACCAAACAGAAGAAAACATACCACGAAGCTCGTTGTGAAACTTTGCGCAACGTTGCAAGGAAACGTTTAACGTTTTGAGATTGAACTCGCCCCAGGACTCTGCTTTCTTGGGCAAGCCAGTAGCACAGACTTAGGAATGTATTGCTTCAATTGGCTACATTTACCAACAACACTGACTGGATATCCACATAAAAGGTGTCACATTTTCCCTTTAAGTTGGATTGCATAAAAGCTGTGGTTGGTCCTGCAGCCAAGCAGGATCACAGCCCTGCTGTGAGGCTACAGTGTACAGGTGACGCATGTGTTCATGGCTTGGGGCACAGGACATTTTAAGCAAACTATGTCATGCCCATAGTCGGACAACAAGTACTGAAATAGCTAATGAAAGGTGTCAGTTCTCACTGCTCATACAGCTCATCACATACTTGAAGAACAAACAACTAAAACTGCAAAACCAGATTTTGCACTGAGGTGCTCACACTATCTAAGTGGTAAATTTAAATCAATCAGAGTAAAATTGTTGACCCAGGCATTTTAAATCCATTAACTGAACTGCATCTGAAAGAAAACAAAACAACCATGTACCCTTAGAGTGTATGTTAATGCTTCCACCATGTTGTTGCTACATAAGCTATCCAAAGCACGGGGTCTCCTTTCATAAGCATGGTTGATTCACTGTGATCCCACAGTATTTTACCATGACTCCTGATCAGTACTTACACATAAATGTAGTATGCTTAATTAATACTTAAGTATCATAATTTTACTTATGTACTTCTATTTACTAGTTATTAAAATTACAACAATTAGCTATAATACAGTACAACAGAAGAAAAGATACAAAGGAAAGGCTAATTAAGGAAGAAAGGAGAGGGGAAATCTCTAGCTAACTCATAATCCCATGTTACTAGCTAGAGAAATTCTACTTTAAAATCAAGCACTTATGTCATTCTGTGCAATAAAGCCGCCTGAATTGGCATTCTAAAGACTCACCCTTTTTTTGGTGTACAGCCAAAGAAATATTTCTTTTTCATCAAAATTAGAAGCTTATGAACCCATTTCAAATGTACACTTATGTTTACTTGCGTTAAATCAATAATAGACATTGTTTTCTTAGAACATTTAACAGTACTTAAAACAAGAAATTAGCATTTTTTTGGAGGAAAAGTAGGTGCATTTGGTCATTAGCTCTTGTGCAGTATGTTCTTGGCATAAAAGTCCCTACAGGTTTCACAGCAGCGCTGGTACCACCTCATGTCCTGACAGAGGTTCTTCTCTCGGATCACGCGACAGTACACCGTCCACTGGTCCCCCATGCATTTGTAGGTCAGAGCAGCTGGGGTATGGGGGCGTGGGGGGTGGGGGGTGGGGGGTAGGAAAGAGGCAGCAAGTTAATATTCACAGGTGACATGCTGCATCACAATTAAACTAAATGACAAAATGTATTGTTTGTAATTGTCTTCTAAAAAGTTTTGAGAACACACTATTTATTCCCAATTATACCATTTACACATTACAAATTTCTATCCATGCTTGTTAAAAGTTTGTTTTAGCCAGTATTCTATCTCTTATCTGTAGTTATGCAAATACCCTGCTAATCTTGATTTGTTTGTGTTTAGCATTATTAAAGCATGAGCTGTACCATTTTTCATTTAGTCTATAGCAACATCACCTTTACTGTCTGTACCCCTGTGTGTATATTGTGTAGGCTGCCTCCCTCCTCTCTCTCTCCTTCCATCCCCCTCTTTCTCTCTGTTCCTCTCTCTCTCTCTCTCTCTCTCTCTCTCTCCTTCACCCCAACTGGTCGAGGCAGATGGCCGCCCACCCTGAGCCATGGTTCTGCTCGAGGTTTCTGCCTCTTAAAAGGAAGTTTTTCCTTGCCTCTGTCGCCTAGTGCTGCTCTTGGTGGTAATTGTTGGGCTTCTGTAATTAACATCAAGGTAATGGTATAGTTCTGGGTTTGTTTGTTGTTTTTTTCTTGTGTATCATGGTGACATGGTGAGTCTGCCTTCCAAGTGACTCTATTCTGTCTTCCCCACAACTGGTGGCAACGGTCTGCTTCAGTATGCTACAGTACATGTTGGCATTCATGGTTGCCTCAATGAACTGTAGCTCTCCAGTGCCGGCAGCACTCATGCAGTCCCAGACCAGAGCTTGCTCCGAGCTCCTCAGGTGATTTCAGACAGGGAGACAAGCGCTCTGCAAGTAAACAGCAGGCGCTCTATGGATAGTAACCATGGCAACGGCTTCTGTGTGTTACACAGCTGTAGCCTATTTAACTTAAGTTGAAATTAAAGGCTAACGTTACATAACTTTACCTGATAGGCCTTCATCTAGTTGGATGCTCTGGATGCATGGATGCTCTGCCATGTGAATTCCCTCCTGTTGTGTCCTATTTAGTAAACTGGAAACTCTCAAACAGCAAGGATCAGTCTCTCTTCCAATGCTTTGTGCTCCGCGTCAGGTACAAAAAGTTCAGGACAATTCAACTTCGGCAGCGTTGGGTGACCACTTCACCTCACTCTAGCTACTGAACATAGACTGTTTCTGCTGCTCCCTGATAAAAGAAAACTGTTTCTGCTGCTCCCTGAAAACAGATTTATATCTGTTAACCTGTTGCTCAGAAGGAGCCTGTTATGATGTTTTGACTGTGGCTCTGCACTCTTAACTTGTTTTAAGAAGCTAGATAAAAGGTAATGCCCTGGCAGTGGCAAATAGCTTTGGTTTTATATTTGATTGATTACAATAATGTTTAAGTTGAGATTTACAAGAAATATTGTAAGTGTCTACTTTGACCAGCAGTTTGCAGCAGATGGTCAACCTCAGGAGGAAGAAAGTTTTGGTGAACTGTCCAGCCATCTCCGTCCATTCCACAGAGCCACACAGCCACCTGACCTGAAGACATTCATCCATCCATCCATCGTTAACCGCTTATCCTGCGTACCGGGTCGCAGGGCTGAAGACATTCAGCCACACCTGCCGACTCGACGCGAATCAACTTTGCCCAGCTGATGCGACACCGGCAAAAGCAGTGATCAGTAATCAGGTCGCTCTAGCACAGAGCTGGTCGGCCCCGCCTCACTCTCATGTCAAAGGTGAAAGCGAGTGTTTACAGCTAGGATGAAGAGGGACTATCCGTCTGGGAACGGGAAAAGAAAAAGCTCAATGAGCGTGAACTGCGTGAACGTCAGGCAAAGATAACAGATAACAGTAATGTGCAGCTGCAGTGAATCTCTCTTTCTGTCTGTCTTGCTAACCAGCTGAGCAGCGCAGCTCTTGTCTGTCTGTGTCTTGGTTGCTTGTCAGACTGTGACTGAATAATGTTAGAGTGAAACAACTATAACATTTGATAAACCTGATGCAGCTGATAACATTAATACAGAGAAATTATCTATAATTTACAGGGGCTGTGCGGAAGTTTGTCAGTAAAGTTGATGCTGAATCATTAGCCAGCACAAGCACAGACTCCAGCCAGTCAGTTAGTACAAGCACACTTGATCCACATTCAGCCTTAGCCAGTACGAGCACAGCCAGAGGTGCACAGCCAGCATCAGATACAAGCAGCTCAGACCCTAATGGAACAGTTGCTGCTCCACCAAATGACCCAGCAGATTGGCCCCCAGACTTTATGAGGACCGAGTTCGTGCGCAGGTCTGTTTAAACCGGCACTGGAGTTTTCTAGAAGAGGCTTCTATTCAGACTTCTTACAGAGGGATTGTAGTGAGAGCAGTGTGGCATCAGGTGTGACTGTGCAGCAGACCGGGCTCTGTATTTGCACTTTGAGTTGTTGCCATTTTGTGAAAGAATGTTAATGTAGCCGATAGAGTTTTGCTATATAAGCATATAAAAACTGAAGCTACCCTTGCTCTGTATGGGATTGTGAGGTGCACTTTATCAGAGGTGCTGAAGTTTCTGAGATTTCTGCCTGGGCACAAGTGTTTTCAGTAAGTTTTGGTTTCCACCTCCTTGTCTCATTCTTACATACCCAAAGTCCCATCTGGGGACCTGTGTCTGTCAGATGGTCTGAAGGGGATACTACCACAACATTAGAGCAATAACGCAGACTAATCCCCCCACAGTGTAGGAGAAATCCACTTGCGATTCAGTTTTCCTTATTGTGATTCGCTACAACTGTATTCAAACCCGTCTTGAGTGAATTTAGAAAGGAGGTCGCTTTTTGTAAGATGAATAGATTTTAATGTGTAGTACTTTTAACTTTTGATTACTTAAGTATTTTTTAAAACTTTTTTTAAACCTGTTTTTAATGTCCCGCCCCATTCAGGCAGTGATTGGTTGGTTGAAGAAAAGTGACATTGTTGGGCACATCGACTTTATGAACTTTTAACAAAAGCCAAGGCAAATTTATTTATGTGCATTTCATACACATGTGCTATTCAATGTGCTTTACTAAAAAATTTGCCAAGATGGCACTGCGTAAAATGGCAGCCTCTGGATTACGCTCCGTAGTGCTTTTTGTGTTTTTGTTTATTAACTCTGTTTTCTGCCGTCTCTCTCTGGTAACTTTTAACGGAGAAGAGCTCTTAAACATCAGACTTTTAACTGCTAACACTATTGCACCGCTCCAGATTGAACCTGGAACTTAGTTGGAGGAGTGGCAGCTGTGTTTCGGGTTCCTCCGGAGACGCTGAAGGAGAAGGCGTGCAGGCGCGCTGGTTAAACTGAGACAGTGGGGTTTTCGCACCCTTCTATCCACCTGGCGAATGTCCGCTCTCTGGCCATCAAAATGGACGAACTGCTTCTCCTCAACAGTACTAACTCGGACTTCTGCAGATCTGCCGCCCTCTGTTTTAAAGGTCCTGGCTCACTGAGCACATCCCGGACAGCGCACTTCACCTACCGGGATTTAACCTCTTCTGGGTGGACCGCGTAACGGTGCTCACAGAAAAAGCCCTCACTTTGAAACATTATTTATAAACTGTAAACTGTTTTATTCACCGCGGGATTTTTCCTCGTTTGTTGTGGTCACTGTTTACATTTCACCTCAGGCCTGTGTTAGTGAGGCGTTACTACACCTGGCCGACTAGGAAGCTAACATGGAGAAAAAACATCCAGACTCCCTGCTCATTGTTCTCGGGGACTTCAACAGAGCAAACCTCATCCACGAACTCCCAAAGTACAGACAGCACATTAAGTGTCCCACCAGGGACACTAACACACTGGACCGCTGCTACACAACATTAAAGGACGCCTATAGCTCTGTTCCCCGTGCAGCCTTAGGACTGTCTGGTTCATCTTCTCCTGACATACAGGCAAAAACTGAAATCTGCTAAACCTGTTGTAAAGACTGTGAAAAGATGGACCAACGAGTCAAAGCTGGAGTTACAGGCCTGCTTTCACTGCACTGACTGGAGTGTTTTTGAGGCTGCAGCCACTGACCTGGACGAACTAACTGACACTGTGACATCTTACATCAGTTTTTGTGAGGACATGTGTGTGCCGACTAAAACCTTCCCCACATACAACAACCAAAAACCCTGGTTCACAGCGAAACTAAGGCAGCTTCGTCAGACCAAGCAGGAGGCCTTCAGAAGTGAGGACAGAGTCTTGTAAAACCAGGCCAGGAACACTCTGACTAAAGAGGTCAAAGCAGCAAAGAGGAGCTACGCTGAAAAACTAGAAAAGAGCTTCACAGCCAACAACCGAACAAACCCTGTTTGTGGACTTCAGCTCGGCGTTCAATACCATCATCCTGGACATCCTCAGCACCAAACTCACCCAGCTCACTGTGCCAGCCTCCACCTGTCAGTGGATCACAGACTTCCTGACTGACAGGAGTCAGCAGGTGAGGCTGGGGAACATCACATCCAGCACCCGGACTATTAGCACTGGCGCCCCCCAGGGGTGTGTGCTCTCCCCACTGCTCTTCTCCCTCTACACCAACGCCTGCACCTCAAGAGACCCATCTGTCAAACTCCTGAAGTTCGCTGACGACACAACGGTCATCGGCCTCATCCGGGACGGTGATGAGTCGGCCTACAGACGGGAGGTTGATCAGCTGGATCTCTGGTGCAGTCAGAACAACCTGGAGCTTAACAGTCGCAAAACTGTGGAGATGATCGTGGACTTCAGGAGGAGGCCCCCACTCTGGCTCACATCACCATACTCAACAGCCCTGTGTCTGCTGTGGAATCCTTCAGGTTTCTGGGATCCACTTAGGGCTGGATACCGGTTCCTGAACGATACTTTTTTTAATACCAATTTTATTCTCAACAAACGGAGAACCATTGTTGTTTGTATAAAGTAACTTAATTATCACATTATTATCATTAATATTGTTTATTTTAATAATTGTTCCTTTGAAAAATGCTACTGCTTGTCAAAACCAAGACATATTTTCAATGTAACAAAGGCCTATATTGTATTTTTGTTGTTTTTATTCCTCTTTCTTTAGTTTTTATAATGTCATTTTATTGTTTATTAATTATATATTTTTTATTGTTTATATGTGAATTTGTGCTCTGGCAGCATTGCAACCTAAACATTCATGGCAATCTCATCCATCTCATGGAAACAAGTCTCTGCCACTACATATCAAAGTTTCCTCTAGAGGAAGAGGTGGCCTGGCAAAAATTATCACAATAGAAAGTAAACTCAGCCGTGCGTGTCTTTAATCCACTGCAGCAAAGTCGCAGACATCAGCCCAAGGATCAGTACGTGATGTCACCAACACACGGATGCGCTTCCGCCGGCTGCACATACAGGTCCGTGTGTGGTGGTGGTGACACTTACTGATCCTTCAGAAATACTTGGGAAAATGTAGCGTGTGTGGAAGCTACCGCGCTACTCGGTCAATTAAAGAGCTTTGTTTAGAGTAAGTATAATGCAGAAATTCACCTCTTGGTTACTGTGGGGTGGGTTTATATAATAAAGATTCATTATATAACCCCCCCTGGGCCCACAACCAAATTCAAACCATGTAAAAACCACAGAAATATGTTGTCAATATATAATCACCACTACTCCGGCTAAATCCTTCCATTTTCACAATCTTTCCTGAGTATACAACCAGACCAGCCATATAAAGGCTTATGTATTTAATTACTATCATTATCTCTAATGTGCTCATTCATACAGTAGCCTAACGTCCCTATCCATGAGTAAAATATTACTCAGATTTGCAGTTTGTAAATATATTGTAAGTAAGTAATAAGCTTGATACACTATATGAATAAACACACTCATTAAAATTCAACCAATTTAATAATAATCTGGATCAAGCCACCAAGAATTCCAGCACAGAGAGAGGAACAGAGAAATAAACACATATAAACGCAGAAGTTTGGCAGGTCTGGACGCAGAATGGGCCACATCAGGTCCGCATTCTGCAGACAGAGAAACACACATGAGCACATCGCTCTCAAACACTGCAGGTTGTTCACCAGTCACGAGCTGTGAAACAACAGCACGGCTCTGTTGGTAAATAAAAAGGAAAAGTTATGTTGCGTTCTCTGGCGGACTTGGATCAGCTGTTAGCTGTTTACAGAGCTAACACTAACCTTGCTACGTGGCTGTGTTTTAATGTTTTAATGACCGGGTCTGTTTGTTTTGGAGAGGAGACAACCTCGGAGGTAATTCGGCTCCAGGTAGAACCTTGTCAGGGCTCTGAAGTGGACCCAGAACAACTCTCATCAGCTGTTAGCTGTAAGCAATAGCAGGACTACAGTTACGGTGCGGCTGTGTTAAAACAACATCACTGTGCTGTAACAACGTTATGCTTTATAAAATGTTACATAATTAACTAAATAGCTATATAATGTCAGTCCAGTGACTGTTACCTGACAGCAGACCTGCCTCTCATTCTCCGGCGCTGGCAGTCACTCAGCCTGCTGAGTGAATGAAAGACTCATGTGGAGCGGTGAACGAGTAGTTCATTCCTGCTCTACAGTAGCTGCCACGTGACAAATAAACGACTCAGACCTAGAGACCCACAGTTGAGAGTCGTGAACTAATCAGTGGTTTCCTGTGCTGCCTGCTTACCACAGCCCTGTAGCCGAGCTGTCACGTGACAAATGAACGACTCAAATAGACAGTTGAGAGCATGGTTGAGAGTCGTGAACTAATCAATACTGTTTCCTGTGCTGACGGAGCCCATGCAGCTGCCGTGTGACGAGTGAACATAAGAGTAAAAATGAACGAATCACTCACTGAGACAACACGTTCCTTAGGTCTTATGAACGAAACGTTCTTTGAACGACACAACACTAGTGGGCATGTTGAAGCAGGCTTGGTGGCAGTAGGGCGCTGAGACGATGACGGCACAAGCTCTGTCTTGTTGCAGCAAAGACGGAGCAACTTTCTGCTCTTAAGTTCCATGCACTTTTGATTTTCTCCACGTCTTTTACATCCACGAGCGTTAACAAGAACCTTTAGGTATCGAACTTTGGTACCGAAAGACAAGGCATTTTTTGATACAAGGCAATTCGGTCGGTACCCAAAAAGTATTGAACTCGATAACCGGCCCTAGATCCACTATATCCCAGGACCTGAAGTGGGAGCCCAACACTGACACCATTAGGGCAGTACATATCGATTATTTTTTAAGTCGATTAATCTAACAATTACTTTTTCGATTAGTCGATTAATCTAACGACTAATTTTATTTATTCTAAACAAAGAAAAGTCGCCTATTACTCGATTAACATACCAATTTATCCAAAATAAATGTCTAATACATGTCTAATCAATAAATCTATATTTTATTCAATCATCCTGATGAAGCACATTAGAATAATGACAATAGCAGCAAATCTTAAAATGAATCAAATTTCCACGTCACTGATGTGTTGTGATAATAACAATAACAGACATTAATTAGGCTACTTTACTTAAAACTTTAGATGTTTCTGACATGGATTCATTTCAATATTGAGTAATGCAGTATGATAATAAAATGTATTTCTGCATCAGTGAACACCTGAAAGGACTCACAGACTGTACAGACAGTCACAGATTGTCTGTAATCAGATTCAGCTGTTTTCTCGCTCATACGTGGCCGTTAAATAAACAGAAAATCTGAAACAGCCAGTCGTTACATGACTCGCGTTGTAACGTTACGTTACCATGACCGCAGTGGGGCAGAAATTACTTTTAACATGAAGGCAATAAACATTTTAACGGACTACGTGTCCTCGTGCTGATAATGTGTCATGCTTGTGTGGCGACAGAAAGTAAACACGATTTGCAGTGCTGCCGTCTAGACAAAGTGCTGCGGGATAACGTTACTTTCGTTTCACGTGTTTGTGAAAGTTGTGCTGCAGTGAAGCTGTTTCCAGTTCACAGAGCTCACGGAGCAGCACGTTGTTGAGTGTCTGTCTGAAATACTCCAAACTTTAGACGGTCGAAGGTGCGGCCTTGTAGCTGGAGCTTGTCCGGGATAATCCCACAGCGACCCGGGCCTAGACACCATCGTCAAAAAAAAGGCCCAGCAGAGGATGCACTTCCTGTGCCAGCTCAGGAAGCTTAATCTGCCTAGGGAGCTGCTGATCCACTTCTACACAGCCATCATCCAGTCTGTCTTCTGCACATCACTGTCTGGTTTGGATCTGCCACCAAAAGGACAGGAGCAGACTACAACGGACAGTCAGGACTGCAGAAAAGATCATCGGTGCCAAACTGCCCTCCATTCAGGACTTATACATTTCTGGAGTCAGAAAACGGCCAGGAAATATCACTGCATCTCACCCCGGACACAACCTGTTCCAGCTCCTCCCCTCTGGTAGGCACTACAGAGCACTGTACGCCAAAACCAACAGACTCAGGAACAGTTTCTTCCCACAAGCCATCACTCTGATGAACAGCTGACTCTGACTCACAGTTTCAGGAACAATTCCTGTGCAATAATTCCTGTTTACTGGCTACCATTTAAACAATATTTATTCATCATTCTCCATTTCAAAGCTCTTCATACTGTTCACATATGTCATATTGTAAATACTATATACCAAATCCACCTACCTCAAGTACACAACACCGATCATAATACTTATTTATTCCAGCATTCTTTGCAGTCATCACACTATGTACATGTATGCTTGTATGTGTATATGGCAAGTAAAGCTGATTCTGATTCTGAAAATAAAGCTTATATGTGCTCCGGCTTCCTTAGGTGTGGATGTGAGTGTGAGTGGTTGTTTGTCTATGTGTGGCCCTGCGATGGACTGGCAACCTGTCCAGGGTGTACCCCGCCTTTCGCCCGATGTCAGCTGGGATTGGCTCCAGCCCCCTGCGACCCTGTACGCAGGATAAGTGGTTGACGATGGATGGATGGATGGACAGCTAACCAAACACAAACCTTCTTCTCTTCTTCTTCTATCTTAGGGGCAGCTGTGGCTCAGGAGGTAGAGCGAGTTGCCCGTTAATCGGAAGGTTCAATCCCCGGCTCTCCCAGGCTGCATGTCGAAGTGTCCTTGGGCAAGATACTGAACCCAGAATTGCCACCAGTGTATGAATGTGTGTGAGTGTTAGTTTCTGTTTGAGCACTTAGGCTCAGTGAATGGTGACTGCAGATGTAGTGTAAAAGCGCTTTGAGTGGTCGAAAAAACCTGCCGACGTATCTCTCTCTTGTTTTTGTAAAACGAGTGCCCAAGTGGCCACAGAGCAACCCACCCACCAGGATGTCTGCCGGGGCTGACAGCCAGTCAGACATTGTTTTCAAAGATTAGCGGTGTGGAGCAGGGGCGATTACAGTAGGTTTCTGTCTTTATTCGCACAGCGTGCTTGGACTTTTGGGGCATTTGCAAGTGAAATGGTCGCGCTGTAGAGTCCTGCTAATGATCACCTTACACACGAATGTGACCACGTGAAATTTTTACTCGCACACATTGTCGCATATGCGACCAAAATGATCGCAGTCTGGAGCCCTGTGAACTGGAGTGTAATGTGTATTTATAAACAAAAACAACATATAATTCCGTGTAAAATAATGAAAATAATCACTTAAAGTAAATGAGAGAAATATTAAGAGTAAGAGTATAAGTAAATATTATTAGTAAGAGTGATCTTAAGTGTGCGTAGATTCTCCCTAATAAGACAACTTAGCAGAATCTTTGTGAAAACTGCGCAAGTGGATTTTAAAAAGAAATTTGTTTATATAAACGTATGGTGAATGAGGCCCAATGATTACACAATGGACTATGTAAGTAAAGTGTGCTGTTTCACAGAAATTTGAAATGAGTGCACTGACTTAGTGAGTGAGGTACCATTCCAGTCAGCTGGGAGAAGAGGAAACTCTCAAAGAGCTGAAGGTCTGCCTTAAAGATTTTGTTTCTTCCATCCAAGTAGTGTTAACCATGGCATGAACTTTACCCTCAATTCTGCTGAAGGAGGTGCACAGTAGAGAGCTGCATTGGGATTGGGATCCCGCGGGACCCAACACAAATCGCACGGGAGCAGGAGGTTTTAACTATGCTGCGGGCCGGAGCGGGTAACGCTGATAAGATGGAGACAACAAAAAAAAAGATTAAAGTGAGTCTATGCAGCTGCTCCCAAGAATGTACTGCACGGGCCTGACTCCAACCGGTGACCTCGGGTACGAGAGGTGGATCCGCTGACGAGGAGGCTAAAGCCCGTGGCCACTGGCGTCGGTCACCAATGCGTGTCTTAAGGTGTCGGGAGTGAGGTTTACTCAGTGCACAGCCTCGCTGGCTTCAATCACACGGCCTTAAACAATACAAGACCAAAGCAAGGCAAGTCTGAAATTTGTAAAACTTCTCAGTTCTTACTGACAAAAATGAATGCAATGATTTATGTCGGTTTTTCTGAATGTTTAGCATAGCCCAAACATTTGTGTCCCTTTTTTACTCTGCATGTCACAATGTTTGCGGGTGTGGGCGGTAGTGGATACACATGTTGCGGGAATGGGCGGTAATGGTCGGGATCAACAAAACAGTCCTGCGCAGGTCTCTAGTGCACAGCACACTATGTGATTCATTTGTTAACGACTCAGCTTCAGACTGGGACCAATGGCTTTCCTACCTGTTTTTAGCGTGCAGAGAAGTCCCACTATTCACTTTTCCTGCTGCTGTATGTACATTCAGTGAGGGGTCAAATGGATATCTTGGAAGAGGTGGCTAGGAAGTTTTAATAAAACATGAGTCTGCATTCACCAGCTCATCAGGAACACCATCTGCTGAGTAACAGCCAGAAATATTCCTGAATTGACCCTTCACTAAGCCACGTCCCGAATACGCAGCTGGCCAATCACAGTGCAGTATAGGACTCAATCTAACTGAGGTCCAACACTTTCATGGCTTCACTCCATTGACTCGTTTGCAAAAGGAGTCGTTTTCTAGCCTTTTTTTTGCTGTATTTCTCCAAGACATGGTCAAACGCTATTCCTGGGGCAATTAGTATCGCTACCCAGAGAGGTTGAAAGAAATTCCCTTTCCATTACCTAAAACAAATCCAGAAAATTGAAGGCTGTGGATTGTTTCTAATGTAATGTTAGTAAGCTAATGCTTGCTAAATTACTACTGAAGGTAGCGTTATGCAACCCTACTGCTGTTTGCTTTTTTAAGAGAGACCTACCCAGCTGTCCAGGAACAGTGTTAATCCTTAATATGGTTGTCCTTTGTCTCAATCATTAGGTGATGCGGTGGTTCACTCTTACTTGTGATTGGTAGGCTTTAGCTTCTGTCTTTATTTGTTTCACATCAGTTTGACAGTCTAAATACAATCTTCAAATGTATAATGCAAACCTTTATGTCTCCTTTCTGAGATTGCTTTTTTCAGTTTTCCCAAAAGTAGACAAGATTTCTCCAGGGAGTGCAATTATAGACAGTGGGAGCGTTGTGACAAATCTGACAGGTCCGACAGTTTGTTGGACATAGCAAAAGTAATTAAGGGGGGGCGTGGCTTAGCAAAAGGGTCAATTAAAGAAAGAGGAAATGCTCACTACAGGAGTAATCAAGCCTTCTTGCAGTGAGTGGTGTGGGCCTGAAGTGATGGTTCCAAAAGTATAAAATAAAACGTTATCTGTATTGCACTTTTTAAACCATGGTTACATGGTTCTGCTTTAAAGAACAAAATAAAACAGTACACACTGACATAGTAAAAACAACAAATATAAAATAAAACGTGATTAAACAAGTGTGTGTAATAAAAAACAGGTACACGGTGTCTTTAACATTTCAATCTGACTAGAACAGAGTTGTAAGGAGTGTCTCACCTAGCCTGGGGGAGGTGATGGTGTTTACGTTGATTCTCTCGTTGCAGGCACCATGGTGACAGGGTCGGTAGGTTGGTGGTCTCAGCGTCACTGGGCAGTCGATACCGTGGCGACCAGTCACTTTGTGCATACACTGGACCACTCGCGACTGCAAGCCCTTCCCGCAGGATGACGAGCACTGAAACAATTACAGGTGTTTTCATTGCTCATACTGTGACTCTCTAGAACTTGGAAGTTGTAGTAAACAAAGGTGCTTTTTATGTCAGTACAGTTGCAGGAAAAAGTATGTGAACCCTATGGAATTACCTGGAATTCTGCATAAAGTGGTCATAAAATGTGATCTGATCATCATCTAAGTCACAACACAAGCACAGTCTGCTTAAACTAATACCATAGAAATCAAGAGCATTATTAAACGGAATGTGGCAAAAGTAATTGGAGGAAGAGAGGAAAGGAAGTGGTTTTACATAGTTCAGAGGATAGTTGGAGAAATGAGATATGCAGGATGGAACAGGAGAGATGAAACAATCATATGAATCATATGACTACTGTGGGCAAGAAGAAACAGTAGAGCATGTTGTAAGAAGCAAGAGGAAGAAAGAAGGTAGATGGTTCAAAACCTCAGAAGAATAAAAGTACACTTTGATTTAATAGATATTCAGCAAAATAACAAATCTTTCAGTATCTCAGACTAAACAATATGTTTGACAGGATATGAGTTTATTTCATTTAATTATTTATTTATGTAAATAATATATGGACTTGGATTTGATCCACACTCCATACCAGTTGGTGGCTGTACCACCAATTTGTTGTTTGCCAGCTATTAATATTCAAGAAGAAGAAGAAGTACCAGAAGAAGAAGACACTTCCAGACTAAGAAATTATCTAGCAAGCTTTTGAACGTATAAATGCTCTTTTAGCTTTTTCCAAAGTCTGGCATTAAAGGTGATTTAAGTTGGATTTAAGTTGCCATGGTCAGTGTGATTACGTAGGTATGTGCGTACATGCTCCGGTCGTTTACAATAACCAGAGGTAAGTTGCTGATGAGCCGCGCCCCGTCAATCAAAGTTTATAAAATATATTAATTGTAACTTGAATGTGACCATATATGAAAGATTTAATTGGACTTTAATATCTATAACTCACAGAAGACAAACCACAAATGTGTACTATGATTCACAAATATTTCACTCTTCACAAATGTGTATTTGTACACATTTGAATATTCATATGATTTTACACTAAAATCTAAAATCATATCCATAAAAATACAAATACCCTTTTACACATTTGAGGAATTCTGTCCAATGTGTACCACAGAGATTGGTAAAAAAAATATAAACAAATATCTCACAACCCAAAACATGTATTTTTACATTTGTGTTATGTAAAATCATATCTACAAAAACAGTGTGATTTGCAAATAATAATAATAATAATAATAATAATCTTTATTTGTAGAGCACTTTTCAAAAACAAGTTACAAAGTGTAAAGACAATAATACCCAAGAGACAATAATACAAAAACAATACAAGATAAAAGCATGAAAACATTGAAAAGACTAAAATACACGTTTAAGATAAATATAAAATAAGTAAAATACAATAAAATAAAAGGGATAAAATAAAGTCAAATAATATCGGGAAAGGCTCTCCTATAAAAGTATGTTTTATTAAGGGACTTAAAAGAGTTCACTGACTCAGCTGACCTGATTTCCTCAGGCAGGCTGTTCCAGAGCCTCGGGGCCCTGACAGCAAACGCTCTGTCCCCTTTAGCTTTCAGTCGAGACTCTGGAACAGACAAAAGACCTCTGCCTGAGGATCTCAAGGTACGTGCTGGTGTGTATGGGACTAAAAGTTCAGAAATATAACAAGGCGAGAGGCCATGAAGAGCTTTAAAAGTAATCGATAGAATTTTAAAGTCAATTTTAAAACATACTGGGAGCCAGTGTAATGAAGCTAAAATAGGAGTAATGTGGTCATATTTCTTTGTTCTGGTTAAAAGCCTGGCAGCTGAGTTCTGGACAGTCTGGAGTCGATCAATAGATTTTTGGGTTAAACAGGTGAAAAGGCTGTTGCAATAATCCAGGTGTGATGAGATGAAGGCGTGTAAAATGGTCTCGGTGTCCTTAAAAGTTAACATAGATCGAATTTTTGCTATATTTCTAAGTTGATAAAAACATGATTGAACAATTTTTGTGGTGTGCTGCTCGAAATTTAAATTACTATCAAACCAAACACCAAGGTTCTTTGCCACAGGCTTAATGTGATTTACTAGGGAACCAGCAGATGGCAGTATTTGATTTGCCATCTGCTGGGACCCAGTGACCAGGATTTCTGTTTTGTCTGAGTTCAGTTGGAGGAAATTATTTGACATCCATTTTTTAACTTCACAAAGGCAGTTGTTAAGTGAACTCAGCATTCCAGGGTCTGTGGATCTGACGGGCAAGTATATTTGTGTGTCATCAGCATAAATATGAAAAGAAATGCCATGTTTATGGATAATATGTCCAAGGGATACAAGGAAAACAAAATGGGTCCTAAGACCAACCCCTAAGGCACACCATATTTAACTGGACAGAACGAGGAGACATAGTTGTTTACAGACACGCAAAACTTCCTATTTGACAGGTAGGATGAAAACCATTCTAGGGCAGTACCAGAGATCCCCACCCAGTGCCTCAGTCTGTCTAACATGATGTTGTGAACAATGGTGTCAAAAGCAGCGCTAAGGTCCAGGAGTACCAGGACTGAGCACATGCCTTCATCAGCAGACATTAAAAGGTCATTGGTGACTTTAAGCAGGGCAGTCTCAGTGCTGTGTTACTTCCTGAAACCAGATTGAAACTTTTCAAATATTTTGTTATTTTCCAGTACAGTGAGCAGCTGTTTGGACACAATTCTTTCTAGAATCTTTGCAATAAAAGGCAGTTTTGAAATTGGTCTAAAATTATGTAGGAGGGAGGGATCTAAACCAGGTTTCTTT